>NC_137698.1:44038622-44311614 GCF_964034855.1 Anser brachyrhynchus | reverse complement strand
AGGGAAAGGGAAAGGGAAAGGGAAAGGGAAAGGGAAAGGGAAAGGAAAGGGAAAGGAAAGGGAAAGGAAAGGGAAAGGAAAGGGAAAGGAAAGGAAAGGAAAGGAAAGGAAAGGAAAGGGAAAGGAAAGGGAAAGGAAAGGAAAGGGAAAGGAAAGGGAAAGGAAAGGGAAAGGAAAGGAAAGGGAAAGGAAAGGAAAGGGAAAGGAAAGGGAAAGGAAAGGGAAAGGAAAGGAAAGGAAAGGAAAGGAAAGGAAAGGAAAGAAAAGAAAAGAAAAGGAAAAGAAAAGAAAAGAAAAGAAAAGAAAAGAAAAGAAAAGAAAAGAAAAGAAAAGAAAGAAAAGAAAAGAAAAGAAAAGAAAAGAAAAGAAAAGAAAAGAAAAGAAAAGAAAAGAAAAGAAAA
The DNA here is from genome assembly GCF_964034855.1 of Anser brachyrhynchus. Lineage (NCBI taxonomy): Eukaryota > Metazoa > Chordata > Aves > Anseriformes > Anatidae > Anser > Anser brachyrhynchus. Next base: position 44,311,213 of record NC_137698.1, on the reverse strand, counting down.
GAAAAGAAAAGGAAAAAACGGAAAAAAGGAAAGGAAAAAGGAAGGGAAGGGAAGGGAAGGGAAGGGAAGGGAAGGGAAGGGAAGGGAAGGGAAGGGGAGGGAGGGGAGGGGAGGGAGGGGAGGGGAGGGAGGGGAAGGGGAAGGGAAGGGAGGGGAAGGGGAAGGGGAAGGGGAGGGGAGGGGAAGGGGAAGGGGAAGGGAAGGGGAAGGGGAAGGGGAAGGGGAAGGGGAAGGGGAAGGGGAAGGGAAGGGGAAGGGAAGGGAAGGGAAGGGAAGGGAAGAAAAAGGAAAAGGAAAAAAGTAAAAGAAAAAAAAGGAAAAGAAAGAAAAAACCCCAAACATTATTTCTGCTGCCTCACTACTTTCTGGACTAGGAAACACCTACATGTCGCCTGAGGTCGGTACTCGCTGCTGTGGTGAGAGACAGCCTGTTGTTCTGCTTGTCCTGCTCCGAGCACAGCAGCACTTTGCCCCATAATTAGGATGCCTAAATGAAGAACAGAGCAGGTTTAATTAGAGGATGGTTTTTGCTGTGTGAGGAACGGTGCTCACACACTAGCGGCTCGGGTGGAGAGGGAAAGCTTGGAGAAGCCAAGGAATACTTTGACTGTGGTGTTATTTAGGTTGTGGGTTTTTTTTTTTTTTATTTTTTTTCTGAAGGAGTGGGTTTGGAGCATGGAGAACATCAACTTTAAACCAGCCTGACACTACTTGACAACTTCTAGTCATTGTCTGTACAATCTATGAAAATCAGAGGGAAAAATGCAAACATTGATAAAACAAACAGCCATTATTTCTGTAGGACAGGAGCTTGATCCTGGGAATATGGCTTGGGAAGCTGCAAGTTTAGGAAACACAGCAGGGAGTAACCCTGCCAGACTGATTTTCCTCTTCACCCAGCTACCATTTAGTGCTGCAGGGTCATGCCTGAAGAGCAGCACACCATTGCCTTCTTGCATTGCCTTCTTGCCTTCTTGCCCTTGTGTTCCCCTTTGTGCCCAGGACTGCTGCTGTGCAGCACTCGCACAGGCTGCGGGGGCATCTCACACTGTCTCTGCTCACTGCTGGCTGGGAAGTGGAGCAAGCACCACTGGCAGGTGCCTCTGCTCCTCCCCAGCACACCCATGTTTCCTTCCATGGTGCAATTTGCATGTCTAGGACATGCAGTCCTGGCCATGGAAGTCTGGCCAGCTTCTTCCTTCTGCCAGCCCCACCAACGCCTGACCACCATCCCGAGTGCACCAGCAACACTGGACTGCAGCTTAAAAGTACAGGACCATTACTTAAAAACATTTTGGTCCCACGCTTCGGCTACAAACAGCTCTACATTCCTACAAGGCACAGCTCCAGAACCGGACAGCATTTCTTGTGCTGTGCTATGGGTATTTTTTTTCTGCCTTTATACTCACGCTTTTAATTTTAAGAACATCAATTTTTTGAGAGCGTGCATTCCTTATTACTGACATCTGATGAGTTTGACTAATAGCTGATGAGACAGAAAACTAATATTCAAACGTTCATGTTGCTAATGGGGAATAAAAATACAATAACTCTGATGGTTTCACTCTTGGGACCGTCTTGTCCCCATGCAAAAAGACTCGCTAGCTTTCAAGGAAAAATATTACACTACCCTGGATCCTTGTAGGAAACTACAAGGATCCAGGGTAGTGTAATATTTTTCCTTGCTTGTTCAAAACAGGTTTTTGGCATATGTGAGGAATTTCTTTTGTCTCAAGAAATCTCTACTTGCTGTATCGTATAACGTTAATATGAATTGCTGCATATTTATTTCATACCATACAAGATATTTTTATCATATAGATCTCTGGTATAAACCTACTTAGGGATTAAAATCTTTTACTAGGTGGCTGATTGCTCAGTAGTCTTACCCTTAAAGAATAAATATTAAATACTTGAAAATAATATTATTTTTCCTTCTCTGCTAGTCTGATTTAGTTAATATTGACCAATGCATAAAATACAGACAAAGGCACTGCCTTGGGGTTTGGAAATACCAAACCACAAATTGCTGGAGAGCAGTCAGGACAAAAATCATTTCAAGTTTACCCTGTTCTCACACTCTTCTCTTCCGACCTTGTATTGATCATTGCTAAAGACAGATTGCTGGCCTGGATGGATCTCTGATTTGTCCTGAAATGGCCCTTCTAAAATTCATCATCGCGTCTTGGCAAAGGGGAAGACTTACCCTTGATAAAAGCAGGCTTCGTGTAAACGAGCTGGCAGTGTGAGCCAAAAAGCGCCGTAACATCAGTGCAGGCATAAGTCTTGCCACCTTTCCTGCAAGTGAAGGGAGCTGCGTGTGCCGTTGAAGTCCTGCTGAGGAAATCAGCGCAACCGCTCAAGGAAGGAATTTCTATTATTAAGAATGCCCCTGGATGACTTTGTTCATTAATTTCACACATTAAAAAAGTAATTAGCGGAATCATTTAAAAAACAACTTCATCCAGTCCCCTTTTGGGAAATCTCTACAGAAGACTGAATTTCCAGGTAGGTTGTTATCAGGGCAAGCATCTCAACAGAGCCAGTGCAAAGGCATTTCTGCCTTGTCCCTTGTCTGCAACGAACACCTTCTGTAGACAGACGAAGACTCTTGCTCTTAATTACTCGCCCACTAATAACCTTGAAGTTTGTTCTAGTAAGAAAGCGTTTTGGAAGTGGCAATTAATGAACTGCGTTTTGACGACTTCTGAAATGCCATGAACCTTTCTTTCCCCTGTTTTTCTTCCCATGCAACCAAGGCTTGTACTTCAATACTTCTTGTGCTTTCTGCTCCCCTCTTTTCAGATAAGTGCAACTGGAAAGACACGTAGACAGCTTGGTACTATCAAGCTTATGAAAAAAAATCTATTCATTGGGCATTGTGTGCATAAAAGACCTTGTTTCTCAATACCATGAATACCTTTAAATGAAGGCCCTTAAATCACCCATTAGTTTGTCAAGAGACTGACAGCTAACCAAGGCTAAGGGAGACATTAAAAGTTACCAGAGATAGAAACAATCATGTTGCTTTATTTTCAATTTGATTCAGAATATTACATCAGAAAAAAAAAAAAAAAGAAAAACAAAAAGGAAGAAAAAAACAGGTACCAGACACAAAGGCCGGGACGCACACTGTCTATTGCTTCCCACAACATTTGAGAAAACTCTGGGGTCTTCCCACAGCTGCCAGTCAGGTTCCTGGCTGAGTCTGATGTCTAAGAGGGACTTTTGGAAGATCTGATTGCAGTAGCACAATGACTACATGTGCTGCGCCCTGTCCAACCTCATAAAAGTCTGCTGTCTGAGAGGCCTCCGAATCTGAGCTGACTCAGCCCTGACCTCGCTCAAACGGCCGGCCAAAGAGCTTGAGCTGGCTGCACCCAGCCGTGTGGATAGCCTCCAGTGGGTGATACTGCAAATGCACAGAAAGCAACTAAAAAAAGCAGGAGATGAGTTAGCGCCAGACAGCAGGTTATTCAAGGCGACACAGTTCCTACTGCTGAGAGAGACCCAGGGGCTTTTCCTGACTTTGTCTGTGTCCTGTTTGGTGGCTGAGAGGGCAAAGATTTCTTTATCTCAATACTGCTCTTGTCTTTTCTGCAAAGCATTTTGAGATTTACTGGTGAGAGGTAATACCTTACAGAAGCACAATACAGAAAAGCACCAATGCAATTATGACATTATTCTTATTAAAGCAATCTCAGGCACTGTGGCATAGCATTTTGTCCAGATATACTGCTGAATAGGACTGGACTGTTCTCTACTTGGGGAAAATAAAGCAGCAAATCAAATGGCCAGTGTAATGAAAGAAGACAGAATAAATCATAATAAAGGTCCACTCTGTCTTTATCATCTATGAAAAAAGCTTTGAATTTTAAATAGTCTTCCTATGAGGTTGCTTAATGTTTGCCAGGACGTAGCAAGCACACAACAGCTGTGCTCACGGCCTTGACTCAATAATGGGAAGAAAAAAACCTTTATTGCTTACCTGAAAAATATTTATTTTTCAATTCTCTTCCCCTCCAGGAGATGCAGGCTAAAAACAACACACATCAAAACAGATAGGAAAACAAGCAAACAAAACCAACAGCTTATTCTCTTTTGTCCCCAAAACTCTCCCCTCTGGAATCTTGCTATTTTCAGAGGGTCAGCTTCATCAAGAAACCTGTAATGTCATTGGGAACTGAGGTAGTTTGTTTTTTTCTTAAATAAATGCACCAAGCATTCCAAAGTCCTTCCAAAGGACTTTCCAAAAACCTCCTGCCCACTTTGGCAGTTCCAGATAAAATAGTCTGCCTTCTCTGTATCAGTCTGGCAGTATACATTATCATCAGCCTTCTGGCAATTAAAAAATGGAGAGCTTTTAACAATACGGCCCCTGTGTTACAACCCTCACCAGCTAATTTTACACCACTTCTCTGTGATACATACTTTCTTCTCGTTTGCTAGCTTTGCATGTGGAAGAATACATTGGCTGATATACAGGTGCTGTTCCTCAGCAGAAGGAGTCTACAATCTGCCCTAGGTCTACAAATAACAAAACTTAATTAGAAATACAACTTTATCTTTAAATCCAATCATAATCTTAAATCTAATCATAATTCAACTGCCAGGCTTTGACTGGAGAAGCTGCAATAGGTGCCCAGGAGAGCAAATGTCACTTTGTTCCCAAAGCAACTTGTGAATCAAAAATTTCCAAAACCCCAAAGTTTCCTTAAATGCATTACCTTATTTAGCTGAAACTGCAGAGTTGTGGTTTTCCGACTTTTTGATTTGCAAATGCCTAAGGCGGGCCCCTTTATAAGTTCAGGTCTTCTTTTTTTCCTTTTGCTTACCATTTTATGGAGCACTAAAATTCATTCATGAATCATGAGGGTTTTGCAGACCAGTTTGAAAACTGCTGTTGATGGGGGAGCAGCTTGCCCACACTATGTGAGTCACCTTAACCCTGAACTATCATCATTTTAAAAAATGCAGGGATGATAAACAGACTGAAGCAACGGTTTCCTCGCCTAGTTAGCATAGGCCCACAGCAAGGAAAGCTGAAGAACCCCTGCAGCAGACTGTCGTGCCGTAAGACCAATTCTGAACATGGCTGTAGACCTGGAAGCTGAGGATTTTAGTCCCCATGAACAGGCTAGTCAACCAAGTTGCATGCTGCTTCTTGACATAACCATTTTCTTTAAAAAATTCTCCACGACAAAGCCATTTCCACTCCCTCCCTGAAAGACCAGAAGGTTTTCTGAATGGTCCTTTAGCAAAGCTGTAGTGACTCTTACTGGAGATGCACATCTACCTGATACATCAACTTCTCCTTTACCTTGCCTCTGGCTACAGATCCAGCACCTGTCTGCCAGTGGGATTTTAGGGATTTGGACATAAAACCTGCAACTGCATTGCAACTGAAAGAAACTGCTAAACCAGAGATAACTTGAAGAAAACTTCCAGATTTTAAAAAGTAGCAATTACTTTTCCTTTAGAAAAAGATCTGATTATTTCTATCTGGCATAGCCATTTCCTGCATCATCCCCATCCTTGCCACCTCCCAACTTTTCAAGGGTACACATGTGAAATGGCTGAAAGCTCTGTAGCTTTGGCAGTCCCCTATGCAAGCGCTGGACAAGCCCCAAAAGGCAGATACAGATCAGACTGGGGAGCTAAAAATGACCCGGTGAGGCACAGAGAAGAAATAAAGGTTCCAAACCAAAACACAAAATCCTTTACTGTGTTCTTAATCCATCAGAAAGGGTTACAGATCACAAACTAAAATCCCGGAGAGACAAGATTATATCCAGGAGTCTGTTAGAAGTTGTTTTTCTCTAGCTTAAAATTCACCTGTAATTGTAGTTCTGTGACTTGGATGGCCTAATACAAACTTAATATTTTGTAAGTATTAAAGTGAGAATGGTAGGTCTTCCTGGGACACCAGTAAATTAAATTTTCATCATAAAGGTCAACTTGTTTACATTAACTGCATATAACTTTGGAGACTTGTTTAACAAAATGATTTGCCAAGTAGATTTCTCAGTCCCATGCCCTATTACTGTGACTCTTTGTAGCATACAATAGCTAGGATTTAGATCAATGCCAAATTCTCATTGCTGTCTCTCAAAGGGCCCCCGACTGCAAAGCTTTGCACTTGTTCACTGTGCCAACTAGTCCCAGCTTTCATTTGGAAAATACATGTAATGCACAAGCCAAACTGTTACAAAGATTTCACAGAAGATTTGAAGAACTATTCGTCCCGATTGTTTATATCCCATAAAATTAGAATTAAAAGGGATTTGGAATTTAAAACAGGTGTTGAATAATTAGATTTAGATATTATTAGAGATTATCTGAAGAAAATCTCTCTGGAACATAATAAAAAATATTCATTCAGTAAAAATAAGTCTCTGTGAAAAAATGCCACTGAACAAATCTCATCTTTCAAATCTCATCGCATCTCATACTTTGCTATTTCAGACATAAAGAACTTAACAGAAGAGTGTCAACAGTTACTGTGGGAAACCACAGAAATACTACACACAAAACAAGTGAATAGGTACCAACAGTTCTGCTTGTCACTCTCCTAATCTTACAAACCAGCCTACCCCCGAGCACCAGCAGCTGCAATCAGTGTGAAGCAGCGTACATGGAAGGCAAGCTGAAGCATCACTGGCAGAAGGCACAGCCAAACTCTCCCTCCACACTCAAAAAACCCTGCAGAAAAATCACCATCAGTATACAACCTGAAGACAAGATCATTGGGGCAAATGAAATCATTGCAGTGACTGGAAAACTTCTCCCTCCTCTTACTATTTCTATTACTTTTTAGTAACAAGCTCAAAGAAAATGAGTAGGCACTGCCAGGAAGCAAGCTTTTGCTTAAACCAAAAATACTACAGAAAAACACCGAGCAAAGAGAGGATTAACGAATACCATGCAAAGTAGTAACGAATTAAGAGCAACTGAAATATTTAATTTTTATGCCCTCTTGCTATAGCCAGTATAAATTGTCATATTAACCCAAGTAACGTGCACTGAATTTCCTGCTGCAAATGCTCAGGGTTGACTCACTTTTAATGTGGAAAAAAGGAAGGTCATCTGAGTGATAAGCAGGGGTGTAGGAATTAACATTAAGGTCCGAGTTTTGCTCGCCCAGACCGCCTGATGCATATGTTGTGTTCCATGACGTACGATACAAATGTTAATCATGTTTAATAAGCTTTTCCTGAGATGTCCCGGGAAACGAGGTAGAAAAATTAAAACAGATGTATGCTGAAAAGCAAATATATTTATTATGCACTTTCATATACACAGGGATTTTCGCTTAATATAATACAAGGAATAAAATAAAAATTTTACAATGTGAAATTCATTCAATGTACATTAAAGGCTATTTACAACCCACTCCAGGAAAAAAACAGTCTATCTGCAAACGAAGTTAACTGAGAAGTTCAGATGGGGAATATTAAGCAATACAGATGTTTGCATAGCAGAGTAACCAAGGAGGGAAAAATACCTTTTTATTTTTAAATAAATGGTAATGTTTTCAATACTGATCACAGAGAGGACAAAAATGCATCATTGTGCCTCTACATCTCTTAATGCATTGCTCTTTTGAAGAGTTTTTCCACATGCATACAGTATTGATGCCAGTGTCCACAAAACAGTCTTTTCCCTAGCTTTCCCGTTAGGAGATTTAAGTGTCTTGTGGAGGCGACCTTGGGAGGACCAGTGAAATGTGATGAAAAGAAAGAGGATTCGTGTTTTATTCAGGCTTTTTGGGTCGGGAGAACCGGTACATTGCCAGAAGCAGCCGTGCTGAGTCACAGCTACGCAACTCCATTCGCCTCCACTTGATCGTGCGGATGTGATGGAGCAGAGCAGGACAGAGAGAACAACGGGGGAACAGCGACTTGCCTTTGCACGCAGAAACCTCACAAATGATGAGACTAAAAATCACACACGACAGCAATGTGGAATTACACAGACCTTCTGAGAAAGTAGATGCTTTAAAGCGATTCGTGCTCTGTTCCTAAGTGATGTTCAAAATCCGTAAGCATTGTTATTTTCCTTCTGAAAACATTTTCAGCAGGTCTACTTTCTGCTGATTTGGATATAGGGTTTCCCCACCAGCTGTTTCAAATGTAAATACTATTCACACAAAAACCATCAGGCTATCTATAAATGGTGGCCCCTTGTGAAACTGGCCATATTTTTACGTCCTCTGTCCACAAGGTGCAATTAATAACACAATAAAATTAAATAAATATAATCCCAATGACAGTCAAGGTCAGTAGAAAAATGTCAGCATTCAGGGATCCCTTTCTAGAGAACAAAACATACACCTAACAACTAAGAAAAGTTTTATTCTTGCACAGCATTGCAAATGGACTGTACTTGAGGTTTGGAACAAGATTGCTGAGAACATTTTGGTACTATTTCTTTACCGAGCCACTCTTAAGGCCGTTTTGCAAGACTTCTGTCACGTCTATTTTATAATTGTCCCACAGGGACAAGAATTCAATACATGAAACATTCAGAATAATCAATATTGCTGTGTGTCAACTTTTAACATTTAATCTTACTATGCACTGAATGCCTGACTATAAAAGATTCTTTTTACATTTAGTAACAAGTGAATAAGAATGGAGGTGCAAGATATAAAAAAAACAACAACAACAAAAACCCAACACTTCAAAAGATATTCTGATGACAAGAAAATGTTATGATAATAAGACACTGAGCCCTTTAGTGCCTTAGAATATGCACTACATATAGATCCAGGGGCCATTTATCAAAGTTTACGGATAGCCACACATCTAATTAATCCTCTATGAAAAATATCCTTAGCTTTCTATCTTCTTATTTGTGGAATGATCAGAATTAGAGTATGAAAAAGACGAATCTCAAGCCTTTAGAAGAAATACTCACGTATAAAAATAGGCTTATTTTCTAAAGAGCAAGGCTGTGTAATGGTGAATAGTAGAATATAGCTTGCGTTTTTAGGAGAAAATAATCACTTGTTTTATTCTATCACTCAGAGCTGTGCAAATAAGATATGCACATTCAAAGGAAAAATTCATACTGTTCACTTGCACAACAACGGGCTTGATTTTGCTCTCATTTATATAAGTAATCTTTTTCTGCTGTAAGAGTGGGAAATCATTTTTCTGTTACCTACAGATGGACTATCTAGGTTGCTGACCAACCACACTCCAGGTACAGATACACACACAGGCACTACCTAATCCACCAGAAGCAGCAACCACATTCATACAAGTTTGTGCTTTAAAGAGTTATTGTCTCAGGACAGGGCTAACTCAGTAATCCTTGTTCTCCACAGACAATGGTATTATTAACCTTTTCTTTCTCTATTATACTCTCACTGCATATTCTCTCAGCTTAACAAAGCTTCTGTATTTTCCATGGTTGGTTTAACCGACACATTCTCAATACAGTCCTCTACCTTGGAAAAATAAAGAGCTGTTTCTAATGTATAAAGATGTACATGAAAGCAGGATCAGACTTTTAACATTAGCACCTAAGAAATACCCATATTCAGTTACCTCATTACCATAACAATAACTGAGGCTATTCAAGATCAGGTGTCCAAGACCAAATTTACCCATCGCTTCCAGTGGTCACAGGCTGCCGTCCAGATTTGGTGCTGTGGTACCAGACACTGAATTTTGTTTCTTAAAAATCCCAAAGATACTGCAGATGGCTGCAGTCTGACCCCTTTGCTACCACAGAACAGCTATTACATAGACAGAACACACAAGTACAGTATTTATAAAATACTGCTAGAAGATTTGCATTTCTCAAGAGGACTTCTTGAAGTACACAGGAAACACTGACCATACGTTACACCAATGCAAATGTGACACACTGTCTGCTTTTTTTTTTTTTTCTTTAGCCACAGGAAAATAAATACAAAAAGCACTGCCTTTTCATACAAAGTTCACTGTGGCACATGCACTTCTGCCAAGCGTTCTGGAAATCAGAAATTCCTCAATCTTACAATTTTCAGCTGTTGTCAGGGAAATACCGTGTGTATCTTTCTGCAATTAAAAAAAAAAAAGTGCTCATTCTGTGTATTAAATACAAAGTACATAAAATAAATTTTTGAAGCACAGAGGGTAATACGGAGAAGGCAGCCTGAAAATGTAGGCACGTTACAGTAATTAAGGTAACTGTACTGTGGTATAATCACATTCTTGAATTTCCAGGCGGACTAAACAAGCATTCATCGGTGTTTTCATCAATGCTTTCATCCCAGCCAGCTGATAAATCACTCGGAGCAGAAGCACTTCTGTTCATGGCATCATGGAACTAACCTAAAAGCACAAAACAAAACCGTGAAGTTTTGAAATATTCCACCATAGATGCAGCGCTGTCAGCAAGACAGCTATGTAATTTCTAATTCAAGTTAAAAGCACACAACAACATACCAACGACAAAAAGCATTTCCTGTCTAACTCAAATCACGTGATGGATTTCCTGTGCTTGCTACTGTCCAAAACAGCTACAAGGTTCCTGCAGCAAGAAAGCCTTCTGATTATAGCTTAGAAGACGCAGCCGGGGAAGGAAAGCTGGTCCTCAGGTGCTCTGGCAGAGTATTTCTGGTGTGATTCTGCACGTGTGACTAATGCACTCACTGGTCAGGGAAATTACTGCTTTTGTGCTCAAGACTTGGCAAAAGAGGAGGTAAATTACAGTCTGCACTTGTGTGCAGTTAATAATGCACACAAGTTGTTTTAAACTTCTGTATTTAAAGTTAAGCTACGTGAAAGCATTAGAGAAAAGGAAAGGAAAAAATTTAGTTATCCATCACCTCATATGCTTAATACATAAAATAAGTACTTCAAAGCGGAAAACCCCTGACTTTTGAAAAAAGCGCTATATGTTCCTGATAAAGCAAAGCTCAAGATGAGTTTTAAAATTATACGTGAAGCGTTATTTTTTTTTCCATGCTTTCTACATGTTTTAAAATCTACACAGATGAAAAATTCATCAAAACTTGTCAGCTTCAAGGACACAGGTCAAGTTGAAACAATACATTTTAGGTCAGAATTATATACAAAATGTAACATGAAAGCTAGCACTAAACATCAGGCACCCATATGGAGGTAGGAAAAAAATACAAATATATTTAAACCCTGTTTTGGACAGGATGTAGAGCCGTAGGAATCTATAACCATTTTGACTTTTACTAAGATTTAGAGTCCATTTCCCTTCTTACACCTGCTTACCCCTCTCTCTGCTCCTGTAGTTCTACCCCTTCACTTTTGTCTGCTTCACAACTCATCTGACCCTTTGATAAATAATACTAATATTTGCACGTTACAAATGTGCAGGCTCTATTATGTAGCTTTGTGAAACACTGTATTGTTTCAAATATTTTGGTTTCACCAAAATAGGAATCCCACAGAAACATCTTAAGAGTCCAGCACAATATCCTAACACTCCGCAGTTCACAAGAGACCCCAGGTACACCTGGAGAGATGCATTCTATTAACATGAACTCTATTTCCCAGACATTTCAGAGAAAAAAGAAAATGTCAACATGCTTTTGGCAGCTCAAAATCTCCCATTTGTGGATTCTGTACCAACTGCAATTGCCCTAGAAACCTGCAGTCTTTGGTGGCCTTCAAGAGAACTGAGTCAGCTACCAAGAACATTCTGGTTCTAAGGAGCAGCAGTCTGGTCTGTAAAAATGCAGTGTTTACACAAACAAAACGTATGTTTTCAGAAAAATACAAATAAGCAGTGAGAGCTGCATACATTTCATGTATGAAGATGCTGCTTCTTTGAAATTCAAATGGAAAATACTAATTATGAATACATTCCAAATACCCTAAAAAGAAAAATTCCCCAGGATGAAGCAGAGAAATAGTTCTGTTTTAGCTGATTTTCTTACTGACAATTCATACTTTAAAAAGCTACATAATATTTATTTTGCAGCATAAAATTTAGTATGGGAGAGAAAGTGAGAAATCAAAGTGAACTCCACTGATTTTCAGCTCATACTTAAGAATTGCAGAATGGTGAGGAAATTGATAACAGATTTGTATCTTGCTATGAGGAATGTTCTCTCTTTGTAGAATATTATTTCACAATAACAGAAATATAAAATTAAAGCTTTAGGGTAGCTTCTAAACTTTCACATTTGTAGAAAAACTCGAGTTTTCACATTCAGAATCTAAATTCATAGAAGTAAATTTGTTGCCTGTAACTTGCAAGAATCTTCACAAGCTTCCTAAAAAGCATCTTTGTAAATACGATTAATTACTCAATATAGAGGGAACTGCATGAAATAATGAGTGTATCTGAAAATACCACATAATAAAATTCCCAGCTATTCTTATACTGGTGAAGAAAATTCCAGATCAAAGCTACATGAAACTTAGCATTTAATTCAGTAACGTACTAAAGACAGAGGAGCAAGATTTGAGCACTTCAAATTCAACAGAAAATATGTTGATGAACCAATTCTTCCAAGGCTGATGCTTTTAAATTGCAACCAATCAAATACTTGTCATGGTTTTCATTAAGACAATTACAATGGTAAACTACAACGAAATGTATTTTTAGCTTACTTAAAACACACATGATGAAATGCGTGCATTTTGCTCCTTTGTGACTGGATAGATTACCTTTTATAACGGTGTTTCTTTCTTGTAGTTGAAGCTTGGGTCACTACCTTCAATCTGGAGTTTTAAGGCTTGCTTAAGGCTGAGTTCTGTCTCTGCGGGAGGGTAGCCTTCCAGTACCTCCTGGTGCCCTCTATCCTGCAGTGTTCGTGGGACAGAAACCCTACCAAGAAAAACCTGATTGCTTTGAAGATGATAATTGGGATTTGTCATAATTCCGTTTCTCTTCTTCTGCTCCCCACTCTGTTGGTGAATTAGGAACTGCTGCTGAGATCGACCAATTTCTTGCTGAGCTGGTGGGACCAAAATTTTGCACTGTGACTCTGTCGGCATTGACTTGAGCGGCACACTCGTCCCAGATTTGGCAATAGGTACTCGTTTATCAAACTGAGTCATTTCATACTCTAACACTTTTGGTTGGGAGGAACCACTTTGTTTTATTTTTTTTCCAGCTGACCCAGACTTGCTGGAATTGTCCGTTCTCCCCCCTTTGTTAGCTTTAGTTGATTTCAAACTAGGTTTCACTTGGCTCCATTCAAATTCACTACTTGGTGAATTGTGATTTTGATTTAGGGAATGAGTTGTGGAAGAAGGAGAAACAATAGACTGCCTACTTCTGCTGCGTGGCAGGGAATGCTGCTGGATTTGTTCGGTAAAGGAGAGGCTGTGGAAACTATCGATGGGCACAGTCTGAGCAGTTGCAGTCGATGATGTGGTACGGAGAGAAGAATTTTTGGAACTTTTCAGGGAATTATTTGACAAAGACGACTTCTGACGGTCAACTGTAGAATCAGGTGACTCTGAAGGAGAGCTGAATGCATGAGCAGGCCCATTAGATAAGCCACGCATACTAGGTTGCATATCTCCACCGGTACTCCCTGAACTATTTGACTTCATTGTTAATGACTGCATTTTAGAAGAGACAGACTGTAAGGGTTTTTGCTCCATTGTGTGGACTGGAGACGGAGTACAGCCATTCAGAGTAGATGCACCATATTTTTCCAGTAATTTAATAATCTGAGAATGTCCATTTTTAGCTGCGACACGCATAGCAGTGCGGCCAAACTGGTCGGCATGATTTGGATCAGCACCATGCTCAAGTAATATTTGGACAACATCAATGTGCCCTTCTTGGGCTGCAATGCAGAGTCCAGTAGCACCTTGGTTACACGTATGATCGACCAGAGCTCCATGCTCAATTAGAAGCTGCACTACCTTCACATGACCTTGCCATGCAGCAGACTGCAAAGCAGACCTCTTCTCGTTATCTGCAGCATTCACATCGGCATGGTATGTTATCAGCACCTGTACCATCTCCAAATGGCCCTGCCAGCAGGAAACATGGAGTGCTGTTCTTCCTTCAGCATCACTCGCCTCTACGTTTGCACCATTTTCTAAAAAATACTCAGCCATCGTGAGTTGGTTTTCTAATGCTAAAATATAAAGTGTTGGCCGGCCATCAGCATCTTTGTAGTTTACATCTGCTCCGTGGCTGAGCAGTAGTTCAACTATATCTCTGTGACCTTCTAAAGCAGCAACCCGGAGCGCATTTCTCCCATCATAGCCTCTCTGATCAATGTTGGATTTGTTTTCTAGTAATATCTGCACACAATCATAGTGACCTTCTTGTGCAGCTAATATGAAAGGTATACGTCCATCATTATCAATTTCGTTTGTTCTAGCACCTTGTTCTATAAGAGCTTCACATATCAACCTGTGACCTTCAAAAGCTGCCATATGCAAAGGTGTCCAGCCTGCATCATCTCTATGATTTTCATCTAGCCCCCTGTCCAGCAGAGTCCGTACTACTTCAACATTGCCTTGTGCAGAGGCTATGCTCAGAACTGTTCTCCCTTCACTATCTATGCTATCAACAGCCGCACCCCAAAATAAAAGAGTATTTACAACTGAAGCGTGGCCCATGGAGGCTGCTGCCAGAAGCGGCGTACGACCATTGTTATCCGTGTGATCAACATCTGCTCCTCCTTCCAGAAGTAGATCAACAACGTCTACGTGTCCTTCATAAGCAGCTACCAGCAGCGGAGTCATGCCGTCTTTATCGCAGTGGTCGACTTCAGCACCCCGGTCAATCAGAAGACTAACCACCGAAGCATGCCCCTTGCTAGCCGGTACACAAAGCGCAGCGACCGACAGCGCAGTTCTTCCATCCACATCCTCGTGGTTCACCTCTGCACCATGGTCCAGCAGGTGCTCCACAATCTCTTTATGCCCCATGTACGCAGCCGCAATCAAAGCTGTTCTGCCCTCGTTATCGGCTTTATTAACTTCAGCACCATGTTGGAGCAGGTTCAGCACGATATCTTCGTGCCCTCCCCAGGCTGCTGCTCTCAGCGCTGTTCGGCTATCGGCATCCGCACAGTCCACTTTGACTCCAGCATAAAGGAGCGCAGAAACCACCTCGGTGTGCCCACCCCACGCCGCAGACCGCAGTGCTGTCCAGCCGTCGTGATCAGTGTGATTAACGTTAGCCCCGCATCCGATCAAGCAATTCACCACCTTGGTATGCCCCTGCCGCGCAGCGAGGGTAAGTGCTGTTTGCCCGTGAGTGTCTTCTATCTCTAAATCCGCTCCCCTCGAAACCAGCAAGTTAACGACATCGAGGTTGCCGCTGTACGCCGCGTTGGCTAGGAGCGTCCTCCCGTTCGAGTCGCACTGGTTGACCGATGCCCCATTGTCTAACAAGGTGCGAATGGAATCTTCTCTTTCCAGAGCCTGCCGCACGATGCAAGACGTGCGGTCGTCTTCGCTGTTGACGTGAGCACCAGCTTTCACCAGGAGCTGTAACACTTCTTGTTCTTTCGGAATGAGGGTCGACAGGGAGTCTTTGACAGGCGTGCCATTCCATATCATCCACAAAGCCAGCTCTGAAGTCTCTAACTGTAAATTTGAGTTAATTAGATGCAAGGCAAATTCTTGAGCTTCTAAGGGCGTTAAATCCTTTGCCCGGCAGGTGTAACTCATCGCCAGCATTCTGTGTCCTTCTGCTGCATTGCACAAGTATTTCTGTGTACAGTGCTTTACATCCAGCAACCATTCCGCAAAGCTGTAATGAAACAAGATTTTTGTATTTCCAAGTCCATCAATGAGGACTTTTGACAGGACATCCAATTTGCGCTGAAAATCTTCCATAGTCAACGTCATATTTTTGGTCCACACTGCATGATACAATTCTGTTGTGGTTAACGGCCTGCAGGCTGCAAGAATCACATTAAGAATAGGCTGGACTTTTGCAAACTGTTTTCTCACAAAAAGTCTCTGACAGAGCCAAAGGTATAGGCCATTTAACGTTCCCGGAATATCACGGATCTCTCGTAACATAATAAAATTCTCCACAACTCCATCTAGGACACGTTCCAGATACAAAAAGCAACCACTGCTTTTGATGTGGAGCTGATTCAGCATTTCTGCAGTTTCTTTTGTGAGATGTTGTCTCAGTGCTTCTTCCTGATCTAAACGATGTAAAATATACTGTTGCACATCTTTCACAATGTACGCCTTTCGTAGATCATCCAGACTTATTTTTCTAAAACCTATTGAAAGAGAAGAAAGTTATTATTTATTTTTGATCTAGTTTCACTTAAGTCTTTTTTAAAAAAAGCAAAAAGACATTTTGGGGTAGGGCACACCCACCACAATATGTTTTGTATGCAAACATACTGAATATAAATCATTATTAATAGCAGAAAACACTTATTTTTAATCATGATCTACTATAAGCAGAAATACGTGTTACTAAAGAGGAACATTTTAAAAGTGACTTTGAATCAGACATTGTGTGTCTGCCTTGGACAATACTAAACACCTAAGCAAAAAGAAAAATAAATGAAAAACAGAACTGCAACTGAAGTGAGATTATTAAGTATTATTATTTTATTAAAGGGATAATACTTTCTCCAATGTGGTTAACAGTGGAATTCCAAATAATTTTCAGCTATTTAGATTAAGACAACCATTATATTAATATAATTACATAAGATATTATTTACACCTGGTGCATATTCTTGAAATGAACATAAATCACTTTAACATGATCACCTTAGTTTCTTTTAAAAGCCTTTATGATGTAAAAGAGAGAGATATTCAAGAACAGCTTAAACACCTTTACATTTCTGTGCACTGATTACTGTGTATTTTTTCAAATAAGGACTGAGTTTTAGATAAACACCCCAGTTCTTTGGTAGCTGAATCACTGCATAAGGAAACAGGCTTTCTGATAGTCATAGGATCCCATTGTTTTTCCAAACTATTTACTCTTGAGAGGAAAAAGGGAAATTTCATATGTGCATAGTGTGTACATCTCCTCCCTACATGCATACACGTACAACCCCACACCCTCTGACAAAGTAAAGAACCCTGCTCATACAAACAGGTGACGAACAGTCTCCAGGGCAATTCCAGTAGCCGAAAGCCCTAAAGAACAAGGCGGAATGGAATATGTGAATGGCATTTTAGTTCCATGGAATACACGGCTATCTTGTTTAAAACACTGGTTTTAATAGCACCAAACAGTGTGTTTGACGAATACCTACCTTCTTTGTTTAACAAAACATTATGTTGTCTGAATGCTACTTTTCTGAAAGCTACAGGAAAACTGCAGAAGACACAGACACAGTGCCTTGAACTACCGAGGTTAAAATTGTATTTTAGGCCGAAATTATTCCTCACTTCTCCAGGGACAGGCTTTAATCTCATCCTCCTATGTAGCAGCTTGCACACATTTCCTTTACAGTCAGCTCATCTCGTCAAAAAAAGCTTTGCTTTGCAAACCAAAGCAGTTACTAACCCCCAAATTATATTGAAGGAAAAGCAGCCATCGAGCAACCCATCCAATGCAATCTCGGTCCTAACTCCACAGAACAAGTAATTGGAAGTGACACTCTGAAGAAGGTCATTTTCAACTCTATGTTTTTATTGGATTAAAATATTCTGTGGATCAAATTGCTCACTCTGTGAACTTGTTCCAATAATTGAGCTTTGTTTCTTGTCCCTGAATGTCTTCAGCAGAGGTTCTGAACATTATGTCGAGCTCCTTCTGTTAACTATTTAAGAGTTAAGTCTTCCCAAGCACTGTACAAACACAACAGCCTAGAACCAAGATGCCAATTACAGTGATGTTACTAAAATAGTAAAAGAAGCAAAAATATATTAATTATGGTAGCATGACAAATCTAAGAGGGCTAAATCGATAGAATACAAAAGTATGCTTCTTCTCAAAATAAAACCATTGGACAGGATAATTTTGCACATGCTAAGACCACACCAATGACATTATAGACTTGCAGATTTTTGAATGCAAAGGCAAGGAGGCAGAAAATAAGATCTGGGAGGATCTCTCTCTATTCTAGAGACATTTTTTAATGTCTCTCCAAAAAAAAAAAAAAGAACCATCTTTACCCATCACAATTTGTTACCTCAACTTCAAGTAATGTCCTAACTTGACCTGCAGAATGGCATAATTCACTGATTTACTGTTCATTTGGTTAAAATATTCTGTATGTATCTTTGTAAAGCCCATAATTCATGCACAGAAGCCAAGTAAGAAACATTGCTGAGTAAGGACAGCTGGTGCCCTCCCATTCTGCCGATTCCAAGCTTTCCTTTCAAGGAAAGGCTGCTTCTGCGAGCTTTCAGAAGACAGAAAAGCAAAAACAGTGGAGTTAAAAATGAAGGATTGCTTGGTGCATGCATTCACAGTCATATGTGCACAGAGCTGTCATCACACAAGTGTTGCTTTGGTTGTCTCGTCTCATGTGTGCAGGCAGCAGCTCTATTTTGCTCAGTTCAGTGCAAAAAGCAACCACCACAATTACCTTGTAGTTCTTTAAACTCCTCTGTTAAGAGTGAAGTAAACCCTTCTGCGAGTCAGATCTGTATCTGTCACTTGGCTGAATGAAAATAGGAACAAAGCTCTGCAAACTCCTTCTCAGTGTGTCTAGTAATAGGTGACTCTCGTCACGACACCCCCAGCTCTCACATCAATTCCATGCCCGCATCTTTCCTTCTCACCTACATCTCCATATCTAAGTTACTTTTATTTATAAATAACTCCAGTGCTTCTTCAAGTTTTACGGTGGTTGATTTCACCTCACCCCAGCAACAAAACCCGTGACAGACCCAAACAACAGCAATCTTCAACAGCAAGAACAACAGCAAGACTTCAGCTAATGCTCTGTGTTGACTTATGACCGCTCTTCACCTCCCTTGACTCTCAGCCTTCGCATGAAAAGTTGCAGAGTGGTAACTGCTCAAGCATCTCAGACCCCATACGTGTGCTTCAAAAGCACAAAACTATTCCTTACCTTGAAACGTCTTGGAATACCGATTTCCATTTTGCTACTCGAAAGGGGTAGGGAAGTCAACAAAACCATTTTGGACATGATCCAAAAAATAAACACACCCCAAAACCTCAATCCCACATATGCTCCAAGTTTTTCAAATGTTCTTTCTTAAGGAAATCTTATATATCGTATCTGAAGACAAGATACAACGAGCACACTACAGCCATACGTGTCTTCACACGTCCTAGGGACAAAACATTCTTTAAGGGCTGGGATTAATAAACTTCCATTGTAACAGACTTTTGAACAGAAATAGGCTCTTATATTTAACCATTGCACCATGCCATGCTACAATAAATACTCCAAGGAAAGTTTTACAGATAGAAAATATTAAAAATCAACAACAACAACAAAAAACGAAATTCTTGTTGTTAGCTTGAAGGAGTAAAACAAAGCCGTGTTTTTTTTGCCTAAGCATCTATCTAAATGAGCTCATTTTACATTTCCAAACAAAGATCCTGCAAACTTGCTTTTCCACCCTACCAGACACAATAAGTCACTTTCACGGACAAGAAGCATCAAAACACTAGGAGAAAGTTCATTTTGTTTCAGATGCATTCCCATGAACTACTTAAGTTCAGCAAAACAGGAGCGCAGCAGACAGAACTTGCAGTCCCACGACCCTGCTTTTTGCATTGCTAACATTTTTCTTACAACACATCACTTTCAACCCAATGGGAGCTCCAATATGGATTTTCCTGATTTATTAAATTCCTGGCAGTTCTGTAAACAAATCAGTTCCAAATGTATTTCTTGGCAAGGCCTGGGGTCATTCAAAGAAAAAAAAAAGTATCTTGGCTATATAAATACTTTTACAGTATATCAACATTTTCAAATTTAATAATAAAAATAAGCTATTAACTAGCAGGTTCCACTAAATACTTAAAAATAACCTTCAATTTTCATATCTTTAACAAAATATATTTTATTGCTTTAAAGTTTTAAATACACTCTAATATATTTCATTTAATTAAACTGTTAGCTTTGAAATAATCTAAATGATTAAAACCATGGCAACACTTAGGCATTAATAATTTACACTGCTGATCTAAGCATATATTAAGTTTGGTATTTCTCTGGCTATTTATGTACATCTGCTCTAAAAGAACAACGTATCCAGCAGAGAAAATGCACCTGAAAACTGCAGCAGCATACTTAGTACACTGCAAATGCATTAAAAACTATGTGTTATGAATTGCATCGCATCCACCACAGGTGCTAAGGGATATTGGAAGAGTCTTGAGGCTGAATTCTGCTGCTGTCACTGGTCCATGTCAATGCACAGAATTTTATTTTGTTAGATTTACAGGTCTTCCTAAAGATGTAATTTAGTCTTCCTTCTTTAATTACAAGGCTAAAAAGCTGAAAATGCACATACAACTTTTTATTAAGAAAGAAGAAATTCCCTAGCATCCAATTTTGAAGTGGTGATCAGAAGAGTGAGAAAAGAGGAAACAGCAAATAATAAAGTCATGTCTACCTCCTAATGGAAAAGAAAACCACCCTTATTTCCAAGTCTCCTGAATGATTTTTTTCAAAACAAAACTGCAAATAACTTTTTCACAGCTGTAGTAATAATATAGGAGTAAATTTTACAACTACATAAACATTTAAAAATCTATATAAATTATCTTTTATTGTCAAAATCCATCTCCTATAAAGACTTTAATGTAACACAAAACTGCCTAAATAAATTCTAGCCTGTAATGAAAAATTAAGGGACAATGTAGGTTTTCTCTATTTTTTTTTTTTTTAAAGCAATCTCTCCTGAAGTGGTCTCATGCCATTTATACTCTCGGCAGCTGAGAAGCAAAGGTTTGGTTCCAAACCAGGCAAGTGATTTGATTTGGGGATTCAGCACTACAGCTACCCAAGCGGCTTCAATAACCAAACAGTATGAATCTTCTGGGTGCAGAAAAGCTGGTTTGTGATTTTTATTACATTTTCCTTTAGTTTTCACATTTTTGCTCAGTTTTTAATCTTAGGAAATGCTACAAGAACAACCCTCCACATCTATCCAGACCAGAACTAGCAAATTGCAAAAATACCAAAGACCTGTGCTCCCAAGATTTCCAATCCAGAGCAAGTCTGGATAAATATCAGCTCTTAATATTTGTATGTCTGAAGCTGCATGATAGACAAATACAAGAGTGAGAAAAGCCAAAAGGTCCACTTTTGCCTATAGATAAGTTGAGAGTAAGCTGCCTCCGATGCTGGAGTGAACCCTTTCATGTCCATTTTTCAGCCTTTTTATTGCAGTTTCCAGTATGTAACGTTATCTTCATGGTAAATATGACTCTGTGAGATGTGCCATCTGCATGGGTTGTACCAGGCTGGTGCCTCGTGCACGAGGAATTCGTTTGATCAAGAATGTCAGTGTTTAATTGAAGGGTACAATCAAGCCGGATGCCACAGATAATATCTTCTTTAAAGATAAAACAAAGAAGTACATGCCCGTTAAAAAGCCTCTTTAGACCAATGAATAGAGCATTTGTACATATGCAGTTCTGCCTGTTTACCTTTATGCTGTTAAATGAGGAAATATCCGCTTTTTACTCAAACTTCTCTAAATAAAATTGTTGGAATTTAAAATGCCTAAATTCTTTTAAAAAGGAAATCAGTTTTGCAAGAATAGCTGCTTTACTTTTGATATTTATCCTCTTTTTAGGGGAAACGGTTTAATTATCTAGTTAGCTGAAACATATAAAAACACATTGTATGCTCTGTGCCGCTTTCAGGGCAGACGTTTTTTGAGTTATTTAGAAAATAAAGGAAAGAAATCAGGGAAGAAAAGGAAATAAAGTTTTCTAAAAAACTGTAATAAAAAGATTGAAAAGTCTGTGTTTACTGCAGCTGCTTGACAGTCCACACTTGTTGCCAAATGATAGCAAATGACTACGTGGGAGATTATGTGGATAACTATGGACACTAGAAGGAAAATAGCTAAATTTGGGGCAGAAGTCTGGCAGGCATGATGTGGCAGTTGGTGACAGCGTACATAGAAGAGAAGGCAGGATGACACGTGTTATCTGTTCCCCTTCTTTTTTACTCAGTTGGCTGGCTTTTGCTCACTGTGGAGGGTGACCGCAGACTCATGCAGGCATCAATTTACATTTGGTTCATATTTTTGAGGTTGTCTTTGCAGCCACAAGAGGCAAAAACTATTTTCTTTTTGTTTTAATTAATGAAAGCTGAGAATCTGGAGTAAGGGGAAAAATCTGTAGCACACTGTGCTACTACAGAAACTCCGAACACACAGGGGCCACGAACACGGGGCTGCAGCAGAGGCAGGCACAGCTATTCAACCTGCATAAATAAGTTACCAGCAAAAGGGAAGGAATGAGGACTAGAATAAACTCCCCTCCTTTGTAGCAGTGGCAAGATGACAGTGGATGAGGAAAGGCTGGACTCTTTCTTCCATGTCATGACTATTTTTGGCAGGAGAGATGCTTGCAGAGCTCTCGCCTGTGTTCAACACCCAAAAAAGAACATCGTCGGGACCAAGCAACTGCAGCAGCCCTGCTCCCAGTCATTTATACCACATGCTGACATACAGCCTTAGCTCTCATTTCAGCACTTTTGTGGAGGAAGATTTCACACTTCAAAATTATAACTGAAACCTGATACAAACTGACTTATCAAATTAATACTAGCTAGTATATATTCCATACCTTACTATAACATTTTTTAGCAGAAAAACCAACAGATGGGACTCGTTTTCCTAAAATAATGCTAAAAGGATTCCAATCTATCTTACTAAGTTAGAGCGAAACTGATTTTTTGTGCCAAATGGAAGAAACATCTGAAAAAAATGACCAGTGACTACATTATCGTTATACTTGCAACCATTTACTGAGAAACTGGAAGCACAAGAAATTCAGTGTAATGGTGTCCCAGAGTACAGTGCACATTACTGTGCACACCCTTTCTTCTGTCACAAGTACAAAAAATGCTCACTGTAAATCTTAAATTCTGCCTGCCTGTCAATTAACTAACTTTAAAAAAAAAGAAAGCTCAGCTAAAAGTAAACATTCAAATACCACAAAAGAAGAGAAGAGTTTGCCCCAGAAGAAGTGTTAACAACAACCTATCCTTTGCAGGCTAAAACCAGAAAATCAACATTATCTCAAATTTTGCAACACAAAGTTGCAATATATACGTGTATATATATGAAATTAACAGAAGCTTTAAGTATGCTCCTCATGTCCTTGCTACATCTTTCACAAACTTGAGTATTGGCTGTAAACAAGAAAATCACCCAGAAGTGTACTGCTAGATGTGATGTCACAGTTTGCTCTCATTTTGGAAAAAAAACCACCACCATTTCTTACAAATGGACCCTAAAATTTAATCTCAATTTGTGTCCAATTACTTTGGGATTCATTCTTTCTTTTCTGCACCTTTTTGCACAGTGAAGATAACATTATAATACCAAGAGCCAACTCCCTTTACACTATTCATCAAATCATTCGCTGTGGAAATGAGAAATTAACTCATTCAAGTTAAATTTATTTTAAAGGCATACCCATTAGTTCTGCTGATTTTTTCTGTCAAGAATTCCATCTGGAAACATACTTAGAAGACAACAGCAATTTTTTAGGACCAGCCTGAAACATTATATGATTCAATGGAAAGGAAATAAAGCTGCTCTGAAGAAAGTTTTGTCTGTTTTTTGGCAGTGACAACGTATCTAATCAGCCAAGCTCTGACGAAACTATTCCCATATGAACTTCCAAAGGAGCCCTATGAAGCTACCCCAAAATTTCCCTTAGTTCTCACATACTCCCAAATACCAGTGTTCGTGTCTGCTGCTGATTAATACAGGACTCCATTCCAGAATGCAATTATCACATTGACCTTTTGCCACGGTAGAAAGGAGCAAGCCTATGGGTCTGTGTTCTATAATCACATTTTTGTCCTAATTGTTGCCTTAACACACACAGGCTTTATACATAGGCCTGGAATCCAGTCTAGATATTGCCCTTTATTGAATTTCAGAGAACATCCAGTAACAATGTCATTATAGTGAAGAAATGTTTTCATGACACAGTAAAGCCTGGATGAAGAAGTTGTAAAGAATTCTTTACCACGCAGTCTTTGCCAAAAGTATACTCTAAGAATCCACATCGACAGCGTTACCCTCTCAAGTTCCACCTTCAAAGGTTATTCACTGCTTTCTGAAAATAAGGGGAAAGTTTTTAATGGGAGATGAAAAAATCTTTTGAGGTTGTGAGGAATGGGCGTATACAGCCGAAATACTTATGTACTTACACATCACCTACACTGTTTCAAAGCTTTTTAGAACTAGCAAAGCAAGAAGAAAACTCAAAGCCACCAACAGTTGTATTGTGGACATAATTTACCTCTGAACTACTCTGATGATTTAAGCTTTCTGTAGGTCTCAGTAAACTGGAATGTGAGGTTTTTAGGATTACCATTTTTGCCACTGCTGCTTTTTAGAATTAAGCACGCATTAGTGTTTTCAACCGACACCAAGGGTCTTGAGGATACTAGATCCTTGTTCCAGTGCTTGCTGGGGTCTGCACTCACCTGTAAACATTTTTGTAACAGCTTTGCTCTGCTTGCGGGCAGAACATAGAAGGAGCAACCAAGGAGGGAAGAACTCAAAGTGGCCAGCCAACAGCTCCGCTATCGTCCCAGATAAGCTTGTAGAAGTCTGTTCACCCTCGGAAACGTTGCAGCCCTCGTCAACTGAGTCTACAAGCAGGAAGAGGCTCTGCTGAGGGGGCTTCATTCCCAAAAGAGGAAGCAGAATGCACCTGGAAGGAACGTGAAACAAAAACAGTCTTAGATTTAATAATGTATTTATTAACTGTCACATAATCATTAAATTAAAGCTATGATCAACCTAAAAGGCAAAGCTATTTTTAAATAATCTAGGCAATTTTCTACATGGTTACCACAGAAAATATTGAGTTAGACTGAAGTAACTAAAGATAGCTTGAATAGTCTGTGATGTAATTCTTGCTTAGGCAATATTACATTTTAATTAACTTACATTTTATAACAATACTTTAAACAATGTAATATGGTTCAGAGCCCATTAGAATACTTCGAAAAATTTTGTTTTAGTAAGACAGAAACTACTTGGCCTAAAATTTAAGAAGTTCATTACTGTTGTCTGTGTCAAACCTGCTATTATTGCTTATCGGAAGCTAACAGTGAATGATAGCTGGCCATGAAATAAAACCCTAAATAAAAGACATCTGAAACATCAAAACTCAGAGTCCATGTCTGAATGAACAAGTTTTACAAAGAACAGAATTTCTGCACTTGTAGTACCATAACTTAACAAACGAAATGTAAATTAATTTAGTACCAAACTGAGGCTGGTGAGGTATTACTTTTTATTTCTATTGAAATTGCCATGTTTCCATTACCAAAAAAGGATTATCTGCATTCTCAGGACACCAGCATTTGTACTAATGCATCTCCACAGCTAATAACCAGAGTTCTGGTCTCATATTTACATGTATTGTTGCAATCTTTAATGGTACTCCTTAAAATATATATAACTGCACTTACACGTAACTGTCACGTGCCTATCTAGTATTTCCATGCTGCACTACTATTCTGGGGGATGCTCCATTTAGGCTCTTAATTCCCACTGACTAAATTATCTTTAAATACATTTAACAAATAAAGTTTGATTTGACAGTAAAAAGACTCAAAAATGAAATGAGGAATGAAAAAAAAAAATATATGTGACTGTTTCCACTCTTTTGCAGACTTATTATCTGCATGTGTCCAGATGGCATCCACATCGTAAGTACTTTTTGTTTTACTCAAGGCCATAATAATCTTCTTTCATTTGTTTTACTGAACACATTTATCTTCAGAATACTTTGGCCAACACATTAATTATTACCTACCAAGCATGCAAATTAGAACACAGGCAAATCTTGCCTGTTAATGGAAAAACACATCCAGAATCAGAAATGATTTGTAAGCACTGCTAATAGAATATTATTTTCTGGTTTTCTGACCGAGAAAAAGACAAAAGGCAAACACAGTGATGCATCCCCGATAGTAACAGCGGGATCGAGCAGAGCCAGCTATGTGGTTGATTCCAGCTGGATGAAATGTTCCCAAAGGTATAAAAAGGAAGTAAAAATACTGAAAGCATTCTGAAAGTTTTCAGCATTGAATGGATTTAAATCCCTAACATTGGCCTCCCATTTTTCCAGATTCACAAACCTACTTCAGGTTCTTTGGTACTTCAGGTACTTCAGGTTCTCTGGTACCCCCAAAGCCAGCCACTATCCAGAAGATGCCTGCAGTACAACTAAAATCACTGCTCACCAAGACGGGAACTTAAGCAGCTACCAACTTACAGGGCAGGAATTAAAGTAGCCGTAAGGTTAAAATTGCTTTCTAAAGCGACGCCAACCCCACAATGAAAGGAGGTAGTTGAAATGACCACATTTTCCAGCACTTCCCCCAGCAGAATGCCGCCTTGCCCCCTCAGCTATTAACGTCAAGGCATTTTCTCTGCTACGTTTCTCTTTCTATCAAAACCAATATTCCTCTCACATTGGTCTCTGCATGAAATTAGTTTTCAAGAACAAATGTTACTTTGAGATGTGATAAAATGGTAATGGTATCTTGAAATAAAATCTCACCTAAAATTTGAGTGACCCTCCCCAAATGCCTACAAAATACCTTGGGAGCATCTGATGATGTTCTTGTGTTAGTACTTACCTGGTGGGAATACCAAGAAAAACTAATTTATTCTGCTGGATTCCTACAGTATGCTGCAGTTGGCTGCAGCAGGTCAAATCAAAAAGTTCATCCTGCCTCCAAATAAGAGCAAATGTCTAAGGAGTAATGTAATAAAAATAGTGCAAGCACTACACCACATCCTCTCAGATCTCTCCCAGACTGCAGCAAACAGTGGCTGCAGGTTCTGAAACTTCACTTCCACTAGGAAAAATGTATGTATATATGCATACATAAAATGAGGCATGATGCCTTCAACTGGCTTACAGCTATTTTCGAAGTTTAAGAAGCTATTTATTAGAAGCATGGCATTGACAAGACGTTGATAAGGCGTTCTGTGAAAGTGCCCTTAGGAGCCATTTGATAAACTTCTGTTCTGTCTAGACTTCTTGTATCTCTGGGTTCAGGGTAGATGCCAAATAACATAACAGGGAAATTCTTCAGAGATGGTAAGTCTCTGAAGCCAGAAGTCCTGTCATGTTTACCATAATGTGACTTAGTAATCCCCTCTTCCCTGCAGTATCTTGCTTGCATATGAAAATTACATCAATCAACACAGAATTAATTAAAGGACTTCCGTGAATGGTGATTCATCTACAGATTGCTTGATTTGCACAGTGCCACTCAAAAGATGAGAAGCTGATTTCCTTTACCTTCTGAAAGGATAACAACAGCCTTATCTTTAGAACTTTTACATCCAACACAGGTATTAAAATGGTTCTCATTACATGGCAACTCCTTGCTACAGAGTATTTCTGAAATAAAAATCTGGATTTAAAACACTAAAATGCATCACTCTGTAAAAATACAAAAGTTTTAGAGAAAACAGCATAATTAGGTATCTTAAATGACGGGATTCATCTTAATGGCAACGTAAGATAATGACCTATTTATGCAGAGCTGAGACATTTTCTGTGCTCTCGAGCAAACCAAGTTCTCAGAACAATGAGCCGTCCCACAGAATTCTTCAGGACTGCTACCGAATTGACCGAACCCACGCAAATTTGATTTTCCACATATGGAAGGAATATATAACAGCAAGGCTGAAGTGCTGCATATGATTATCCTACAGATTTTTAGCCTGGATCCACAAAAATGCTGAGCCACAGCAGAACAAAGTAGCAGGATAGCGGCGGTGTCCACAAAGACTGAAAAGAGAGTCCCAGTGGAATGCACATACTTGTTAAAAAACAAAAAAGGAAATATGCCATGTAACAATGGCATGTTAATGTAACAATGATGAATGAGCAGTCCTAGAAGCAGAAGGAATGATAAAGCTTCATTTCTTATGAATGTGCCCTGCATCTGAATGACTCTGGTGTATCGGAAAGTCAGAGTTATCAAAGAATGTAAGTGGGGACGCATCTGTTACAGCACGAACAGAGCTTATCCCTCAAGACCCCAGAAGGGTCCCTTTTTCTCTAGCCAGCTGCCAGTATTCACTACTGGCAGACACACAGAGCAATTGTACAAAACTCATCTCCTGGGCAAACCAGAAGGAGCAAGCTAGGAAGAACAAAGATCAAGTATTTGTCTGAGTTTTTGCTACTTTTGTCTGAGTGTTTGCTACTTTTACCAAAAGACAAAATATCTCAAATTTCATAACGATACAAACGAATTTGGACATTCTGTTTAACTACTACTACTGTTCTTACATTTATTTTTCCACATCAATATGACATTTCTTTAAAAGTTGCCTTTTGAGACACTTCCTTGCCCACACTTTATAGCTGAGCACTTGTATTTTAGTTACAGCCACTGACACCATGACAAACCATCAGAGAAGTACATGTGATATACATAACGTATAATGGGTATAATATGTAACATCTACAAGCTTTTTTCTTTTTGAAGAAGGCTTTTAAAAAACAGGCAACATACTTATCTTGCACATATTCAAAGAAAAAAAAAGCTATAGTTAGGGAGCCAGCTTCATGCAGACTAATGACTGGGGATGCACATTGCCCTCTAGCAAGGTGGTTTGCACCATTTTGCACCGTGAAACTGATATTGTGTAGGCAGACCAAAACCCTAGCATCTTCACCTGTGTTACAGAGTGAAGCCTACTGCCCTCTTCCAAGCTTTGCCGTTACTTTTGTTAAGCCTGTGGTGAGCCTCTGAAGCGGTGCAAATGGCAACAGTGCAGCATGGTGCTGGCAAAAAAACAAAACAAAACAAACAAACAAAAAAATGCAGCTACAGGACACGAGCCCAAGACAAGGAAAGCAGTTCTTCCCATAGTGATATTTCCAAATGCTGCTAAACGCTCTGCAGTGATGCCTACTGATGTCTGTCTGGCAAGGCTGCTATTATATTCTCCTTCAGCAAATCTGTCTCCTCCATTCTGTTACGAGTTTTAATATTTCATTAAATTGACATTCTTCTACTTGAGAGCACCAGCACCCTTGCTGCAGAGATCTCTACATACTCTCTTCGCAAGACTGCTGGTATTTCAAAAAGGAAAGCAGCAGACATTGCCAGTGAGACAGTCTCCTTGTGGTATTTACAGTTAAGCTGATACTAATGCTACATCACTTGCATCTACTGTGAGTCACAAGAAACCATACTCCCAGTAGGTGATCCCACAGAGTACCGGGAAGTATCTGCCAACTTCAGAAAAACACTTCCTTGAGGATTGCAAATATCCACTGAAAAAAAAAAAAAGAAACACGCCATAATACATGGAAAAAATAGGTTTGGCAAAGGTGGAGCTGATTAACTGGTATCAGCAAAGTTGTACTAAATTTTGTCTGAATTTATTGTTCAGTGGGCAAAAACTTGCCAACAGAACCTCATAAAACATTCACCTCACTTGAAAGGCAGCACACAGTGCTGTCCTTGCTGTGATAAGAGTGCCTTGCAGAATTTGTTAAACCTTACTGACTTGTACGTTTGATCTAAAGAATTACCAAAGATTAAAACAATTGCAAAAGATGCCTATATATATACTGGATGGATACATTTATATAAATGTATATACATAAGAAGTTTAATAATACCCAAGTGTATAATAAAGCAGACATTTTTTCTCACTAGTCTCAATCTTTACAAAAAGCAAGTGATCTTTCTCCTTATGGGTGACTTACACCAACATGATATATCACAGCAGTTTGCTATGCAATTTTTAAGATGCTCATTTCCATTTATGTTGTATCAGAAAATAGAGGAAATGAAGTACATCATCAATGAAACTGTAAGTAAGCCAATTAAGTTTTCTTTGCAGTAATTTTTGTCAGCAACATAAGAAATTGTTTTGATAAAAATCATATGCAGCAGCCCAGCTGGAATCCCAAGCACAGTAAGCAGGAACCCGATGCTGTCTCTGCCGGCTCTGAATTAGGTGTAGCAGAAGCTCCATCTTCCCCAGGGCACACCTGAAAGGAATTACATTATACAGACACTGCAGGGGGAGCCCAAACCACCGCAAGGTACCTAAGGATATCTAAGGGCAAAAAGCTGCAGGCAATGGGGCTTTTATGAGTTCCACTGCTTATGGAATAAACATAAATGCTTTAAAATTTAAAATTCACTTTAAGAATAGAAGACATATTGCAGAATTCCAGATTTTATCATCTGTACTTACAAAATTTCCACAAGTGACTGCAACACCCCAGCTTGCTCCCAACTGTCTCACGAGCCCATTTGTATATTATAATCCAGTGGTCGGCTAGCAGACTGTAAACTGTTAAAACTGTGTCCCATGGCTGGTAATTTGCATTTAAAAGAATGAAGCCGGTGAGGATAAAGCTGTTAAACATTGTTAGAGACTTCAGCAAATGCATACATAAGCCAGGAGCTGAATTTTTCTCTCTTTTGTTTTCCAAACTGCATAGGAGGACACAGGTCACAATAAAAGAGGCAAAGGTAAATTTCACTTCTAATAAAATTGACAATTCCAGCTGCTCGGCTGATGAAATATTAACCTCTTCCTGAGACTTTCAGCAGCAGAATTCACGCAGGGGAAAAAATAGACACAAAAACCGTTATCTTCCCCAATTACTTGCAGTACTGTTTATAGATTAGTGAGCTCTACTTTGTCCTGTGACAAGGCTTTTGTGTGTTACGGACCACTGACAGCAGCAGCCCACTTACCTGGATCGTGAGGCATCCTGACAAATGATTACACCAGTTCTGAATTACAGGTTGCAGCAAAATTCTGATGGTAAAGTCCAACAGCTGCTCCCTGTCAGAGCGAAGTTACCTGCCTCGATTTTGTGTGCACACCTGCGTACATACTTACTCATTTGGTCAGATGACTGAGGTAGCTGTTCTGTCACTTTTCAGCCTGATAAAAGCATGCCTGCAAGTGATTACGACTTTCTGACTAAGTGCAATACAGGAATTATACACACTCGTGGACTACAGCGTAATCCAGATTATTGTTTTAAGTGAATTATTCATTCACAGGCTGCACAGAAAGGCAAACCAGCTCTAGCAGTTCTAACCAACTGAATGTAGTCTCACGAAAAAAGAAAAGCTTTATGAGGCAAGGAAGCAGAAAAAAGGCAGAAAGTAGAAAAGAAAAAGACACTGAGAATCGCTCATTAGGAAAGCTCCAGTGCATGCATGTAGATTTGGGGCCTGGGCTTTTCAGAGTGGAGAATTAGAAACAGCAGGCAAGGCTTGCTGTGCAATTCAGTACCTGATTCTGCAGTGTCTTCTGGTAACCTGAATTTTATCTGTAATTGTAAAGCAGATTTGTAGTCCCACAAGGAGAGCACAAAAGCTAGCTCCAGGGTATCTGGCCTGACAAAAGCAGAGTTTATCATACAACCAGCACCATCAGTCACACACAAACAGGGCGTGCTGGACCCCTATGTATTGATTAGAGACCTCCTACTGTCTCATACAAATAACATAGGTGAGTTTTTTTTTTTTTTTTCTATAAAGCACTGGCAGCCAGTGGATCTACTCGCAGATTTGCTAGATAATTCAGAAAATATAATCCATAAGAGCAAATATTTTAACTGTATTAGTTGGACTGCCTAGAACAGTTTGCACACAATTCAGATATTAAACAAGAAAGACAACTGTGGCTGAAAATCAGTCACATCTGCTACCACGAGCAGGTTGACTCTTTACATATTTTTAAACAATGTATTCGCCTCATCTGCTTACATACACAGTATGTTCTGATTACTCAGAATCTGACATACGAAAATCAGTGTCCCTACCAAAGGCATAGAGAAGGAGCGTACAGGAAACCCTGCAAAGAATTTCCTGAACACGCAGTATGGAAAAGGAATTTATTTTGTACAAACTCCCAGACCTATTTTTCAGTGATTGAGGCCACCTAGGCCACCTCCCCGCACACGGCTGGAGCAGTGACAGCCCTCGTGCCGACGTGCAGCAATCAATGCTCTGTCTCCCCTAGCAATCTGTTCTGGTGCTTCAATAGCCCTGCAGAAGAGAAGTCTTGCCCTTCCCCACTTGTCTAACCTTTAAGCTCTTGTGCTACTGCCAGTGCCCTGTGGATCCAAAAGCCTGTCGTGGCCAAAATTTGGAACATTTCCCTCCACTCAGTCAGCCAGACCACTGAGGAGCCAGCACACTGAAGAGACAGACGGATGCAGGAGAGACCTCAACGAAGCCCAGCACGATGTGCCGTGTCCGATGGAAAGTGGACTACTTACTGACAGCTGCTCCTTAGGTACTCAAATCTTCCTGCACATAGCCCAGTACAGATCTACCTGCAACACAGCCTGGTTGCACGAGCATCATAAAGATAGCAAAGCCTTTCTGAAGTTGAAATGATATTTACGGTTAGCCCTTCCCCACTAGTACTATTGTTGTCTTCTATAGGAAGAAATTAGATCAGGTTTGTCAAAAACAAACCACGTCATTCCACGTGAGCCGGTGCTTCAACTCTTATCTTCCAGCTGCTTGCAAATAGTTTGATTATTTGTTCTGGCATTTTGTAGGCAACTGACAATGCCTACACTTTCCCAATGCCTTTCTGTCCCTCTACAAAAAACGGCATCTTTTTCTTTCAAGTCCAAATTTTCCACCATCCCAAAAAAGATAACCTGTCCTTTGAAGACAACCAGTAACAACTCATAGACTGAACGGTTTGAAAACATCTCACCTACTGTCTTTTTTTGTTTGTTTTCTTCTGTCCATGCTATGCTTATCTGTAATCTTACTTCTTTGTTGCTAGTTTTAATTGTTGGCTGTCTGACTGCAAAATGACTGCTAAAAAAAGGGGTGGGAGGAGCAATATACACAACCACTGAACACTTCAGCTTTCTCTGTGCTATCACTATTTCCTCCCCTAGGAACCTTGGACCAACGCTTGGTGGATACTGTCATTTTTCAGCTAACACACGAAATCATTTCCTATCACCAAACAAAACGAACCTTCCAAGAAACATGAACAAAGCCTTGAAGTCTCAGTTTTGCCCTCATTTTCATGTTACTCTTTTACATTCATATTCAGCAGTTGATCTGCTTTCTGTAGACTTTGTTCCTGGGCTTAACACATGAATGACAAGGAGCTCAGTTTCACTGAACTGGACATTTAATGTACTGCTTTGAGACTGTGCTGTTCTTTCCAGCTAATTCCTGTCATTCTTTACACTTGTCTTCACAAGATCTTACCCACAAATTATCTGAGGCATAAGTCCACCGCTTTTAGTTTGTTCTTCCTTTTTCTCTTCTAAACATCACACATTTAAGATCATTTCATAGTCACCATCACCAAAAGCTGCCTTTCTATTTTCTCAGCTAGTTCTTTCCAATCTGCTTGGAGCATATTTTTGTCTCTCCACTAGTCTTCTCCTCTTTCACCTTAGAAATACGGTCACTAACAGATTCTTGTTTCCCAGCTGATGCTCATCTCCAATTTGTTATGGCAATTCAAATTTTTCAACTGCATCGACATTCTCATCCAAATCCTTGCTTCGGGTAATTCCATTTATTCTTTTAAAGAAGCTTTGTTTACTTGATCTTGCTGGTTTGATAGAGTAAAACATTCACATTTTAGGGAAGACATGGTTCAGAGGTGAGGGAATCTCTCCATTGCTGACAACTACTATACTTTGCCAATGCAGATAAATTTTAAGACATACAAGATGGTCTGGTATGGGAGTTTTATTTATAGTCAGTAAAAATAACTTTTTTCTACAAACCTTTAAGTAGATATCATATATGCAAAACCATCCCCAAATGTAGCATATTGCTTTATTCACAGACTTTATAGTAGCTTTAGTCTATTCTAGAACTCCAAGCAAGTGTATGATACAGAAAGTAACTCCAAAACAAGTTACATTTTTTTAACATACCAGTCACACAAGTTACCCTGAGAGATCTTTAATAGTATTTAAATCAACCTTGACTGTGTACTAAGATTTCCAGTTCTGCCTGTTTATACCCCATACCTTTTTTCCATCAGTATAAAGACACCTAAGACATTTGATTAACTGCCTCTCTCATCCTCCTCTTTGTCCGTCCCATGACCCTATATCAATACCCCTATTTCCTCTCCTCCTCCATCCCCAGTTTTTGAGCCATTATCTAAGATGCTGTTATTTATATTTACCCCTGGGATTTGTCATCCACCATGTGTTGTTTAAAAGATCTCATTTGTTAGGGTCAAAACCACTGTTTTTGCATTAAGCATCGATTACATTCTCATTGTTTCTTTCCACAACTCAATCTCTTTAAATTAATTTAAAAGAAGGACATCAAAGAAACTGCATTTTATATCAAATGTATGAGATGAAAGCATCAAATCAGACTCCCTATAATCTGTTATTAGTTGAAATGAGAGAATACCCATTCTGCACTTTATTTTTTATACCTGTAAAGTTAGGATAATGGCTTTGTAAATATTCAGAAGTCTATGACTGAAATGAAACAGGTAGGAATAGGGTACCATAATAAGAAAAACTAACACATTTATATATGCAACAGAATATATTAAAATTGCAAAGTTAGTTTTAAATCATTTATGAAATGAAAGGTGCAGCAAAGTGAAATATAGTCTTTTTAGTGTTCCTCATTAACTATTTGGTCCCTTAGTCATAAAAATTAACCTCTATTTGTTAATCAAATATAGCTTCTACTACAAGTAGTGTTATCTGAACACATTAATATACAACTGAATATAAATTCTTGTAGCTTAACAGGCATTTTAAGTTGCTGGTATTATTCTGTTTTGGAGACAGACAAAATCCATTTCTTTCTTGCATCTCAATGTATGCAGAACATAAACAACTGAAGAGACAGACCTGCTTTCCATGTACAGGACTGTATTTGTTGACATGAGAGAAACGCAAGCCACAAAATTTGAAACAAGAAATCCCAACAGATGGGACAGGTAGAAAACTGCACTGGATACGTCAAGTGTGTGGCTTTTGTCAGGCTATATCCTAGGTTACTGTCCAGCCAGTCATATTTTCTATTATTCCATGACTTTGTAACAAAAGACAACAGCATGATGCAGATGATACAAAACCAATCACAGTTATTACTCCAGTTAAGTTTGACAATCCTAGAGTTAATTAGATTTTTCCTATACATCTGATTTGAGAAGATAAGAATGCATTACTGATTGGGATGTGCAGAGAAGAGGAGCTGCAGGAGCAAGCTGTTTCTTCAGAAGAGAGGGGTCTTGAATTGCCTGCCTGCTGGAACCAGGATAAACGACAAAAAATGTTTTGAAATCTCGGTCCTTTCCTAGTCAGGTTGCTCCGGACCTGCCTTTCTGATTTCTTGCGCGGCA
The DNA here is from genome assembly GCF_964034855.1 of Anser brachyrhynchus. Lineage (NCBI taxonomy): Eukaryota > Metazoa > Chordata > Aves > Anseriformes > Anatidae > Anser > Anser brachyrhynchus. The sequence continues at coordinate 44,275,751 of NC_137698.1, read as the reverse complement.
TCGTAAAACACCCCATGCTTCAACTGCTGCACTGATCACAGGATTATACTGTCTAACCTCATTTCCAGAAAATCCTCTGCACAAATACCAGATGAAAAGCTGTAAAGATCCTACCTTACCAGCCATGCACTTAGGACAGCTTTCCTTCTATATTTGCATTACACCATGAATCTTCTTCCATCTTATTTTCTCAAGTCAAAAGGATTCTCCTAACCTTTAGATGCACTGTCTTAGTTGAAGAGGCAGCAGAGAGAGAGCAGCTTTCATGTGTCCCATTCAAAATTATTCTCCCCATATTCCCTGAAGCAGAATCCAAAGCGTATGTTCCTCTTGCATCATTCAGGTTCCATATATGAATTACCTGGTGTTTTTTTCCCCCTCTCCCAACTCCAGACTTGACTCTCTTAAACTCCCTCGACTGTAAATCTCCTATCGATCCTTTCTGTATCTTCTTTGTAATTTACTTTCAAAAACCACTGCCAGGTTAGCACCATGTGAACCTGATTCTATTATCTCGCAGCAGTGATGCATTTATCCTTGGAAGCAATTCTAGAGCTTTGTATTTAGTAAGATCTATTTTTAACCTTAACTAAAATAGACAATGTGAAATAAATTAATAAATAATAAATAAATAAATATCCTTTTTTTTTTCCCCATACCAATTTATACACCAACAAAAAAGTTCACTGTGGATAGCAACTTTATCATGAATTAAAAGAGAAAGTGGCAACTTATCCCAATAGTTTGTAACATCCTTACCTGAATTCTTTGCCTGGCTATTTAAGTTTCTATCTGGTAGAGAAGGCAGAGCTAATATTCCTTTCTTAACTTGGGGCAATTTATAATCATGTTAAGACAATTTCTCTTTCTACCTATCGGCTCTGCTTGACCTACAAATACAGCTTTTTTCCGCTGTCCTGTTGAAGTCTGCTTCATGGAAGTAGGGAGAAAGTATAGACACTAGTGATTTGTGCCACTGCAGGCGACCTAGTGCAGTTCAACCAAGATTTTTTAATTAGGTGCTATGAGACTGAGGTGATGTTGTAATCTGTTTCTCAACAGTTTTTGCTCATGAGGTTCATTCATTCCCACTTGTTACTGTCATCTCTATACTGCTCATATTTCCCTTACCTAATGAGATCTTCTGAAAAGTTTTCTGTTTCTTCCCGGACAAGTCTATGATTCTTCAAATAACCTTAAGTAACATGCTGCTGTAACACTCCCCTAACCTCTTCCATCTGCCAAGATAGCACCGACCTTTAACACAGGCTCACTTCTGTGCGAGATGGGTGCCCTTTTCTCCTCCTCTTCACATGCCCCACTATTGCCAACTACCATTAGTACATGGGAAAAGCAAAATAAAACTGAAAAGGAAAAGACATCACAATGACCCCTGGACTGAAGGTCCCTGAACTCAACATGATACAAATCATGTATGATCCTTTATTCCCACTCCTGCCCATTTAAAAACAGTATCCAAAACTGATCCAAAAAGTATCATCACCTTCTATCATGACAAAGACATTTTGGTCTTTCATATGAAGGCAGAAGCAAATACACACCATGGAGACAACTTTGATTGCAACTGATTTCCACTGTTCACTCCATCAGCTATGTAAATTTCCCTATTTTGCTTTCTTCTCTTGATCTCATTTGCAGTTCTTCTTTCATGCTATCCTACCACATTTTGATGTCATTCGAGCATATCAGGAACCCACACACCTACATTCTTTGCAACACTTCCTCTGCAACACCTTTGAAATAAGGATTGGGTTATATATATATATATATATATATAGGTGTTCGATACATATTTTTTTCTAAATCTCACTCACCCTAATTATTTTTAAGCAGTAATTCTTCAATCACTGACTGTTTCTCCATCAACTAAAACACAGCTGCTCTTAAAGCATGGGGAAGGTTTATGAGCATTCCCAGTGCATTGCACACATCATCACATGGCAGAAACTGAAACCTCTTCAATGCATGGCTTCACTAACACTTTCAGAAGGAGATACTTCAATACTATCTTTTCCCAGTATATTAGACACACTAAGTCCTTTCTACTTCACAATCCTCCAAATCCTTTTCATTTTTTTCATTAAAAAGGAAAAAAAGAAAAGAAACTTAAACCCTTGCACAAGCTATGACCATGTGCATAGAAAACAGGAGGGAAGGGAAATAATTAACAAGTGAGAATTGCTATGAAGGTCCATCTAACTAAACAGCTTATAGGAAAACCTGCAAGGTTTAAGACTGAGCCACATAGATTAAAGGCAAAATGTTAATGCCTATAGAAGTAGAAGACAAAAAGGCCTATGTGAGTTGTCATTATTAAAATGCCTTAGGGAAACTTTCTTATGGTAATTCAAACTGAAAAGGTTAAAACCTTAAGTGGTATTATGTTCAGTCTGTATGCAGAGCTTCCATACAATGAAAGAAGAACATACAACGTGCTCTTGCAGAAACGCGAACTGCTGCGATGTGACCTGCTAACTCCACAGATTTAAGGGAAAAGCCTAAAGAGAAACATGCCACGAAGTGCTTAAGCTTCAGGCAATGCTCAACTTTCTAATAGTGTACAGCGTGAGAACACAGCATTTTTTACGAAAACCTGTGTCGGTAAGAGTCTAAAGCACGTTACCCATTATGTGGACGTGCTAGGAAGTGGAAGCTCCACCAGAGTCAAGATACTCTCCAAACGCTGAGTTTCTGAAATACCAATCCACCTCCTAGAGCTTCAGTTTCACCAAGCAGGAAGTAGAAGCTGAACTGGCAGGTTCTTTTTAACACCTTCTGCACGTTCTTAGAAAAATCTCATTTCTCCCTTCACTCATGAATCACTATGATTTTCCATCAGTGTCCTGCCTCTAGTCTAATTTCTGAGTATAAAATAAATCATGTTAGTGAATAATTGAAAAGTAGGCAAACGGTCTATTTACTGGAAGTCTCTGTAATGTACATGACACAAATATGTAAATACCTATAAATTAACAGACCACACGAAAGTGAAAGTCAGCACAGAAACTGTATTCATAATTACTTGAACTGTTGCAACTAGTAAGCTACATTGAAGATGAGCAGCATTTTACCACACATTTAACATTCATCCACTGCAGTTGTTTACATCTTCAAAGCGCACCATCACACAGGAGACAATATTAAAGTTCAGCGTAATAGATTTTTTGGTACTGTTCCTTACTTCTTTCACACAAACTGTCTTGTTCACCATTTTTCTTCATTAGATCTCAAAAGACCTTTTGATCTTGCAGATATCGGCTTACATGTAGCTGCTTCCTATGAAGGACAGTAAGAGGCTTTGTGCTGTGACGGCTGTCTGCCGTTTTAATATTTTAAGTTTCTCCTAAATGATCACTAAGTTTAAGCCTCCACAGTATGAACATCAATCTACAAGGGAGCTAACGAGTAAAACCATTCAATCTTTCTGATTAAACCCATAGAAGTTGGGCTGAAAAAAAAGTTTATTAAACATTTTTTAAATAAACAGTCCCTCAGCCACTCAACGTTGAAGGTAAGAATTTTTGACACCAAGTTTCTTCACCAGAAATCAAATGTTAAGAGCAAATTATAATTGTTCCATTACAGCTGAGTACGTAGTGTCAGTGACAGAGGCACATGTTCCTTAAGTTTTGCCATGACTATGATCGACAGTCTTAAAATTTTGAAGAAGTGGAAAGACTTGAATCTTTTTATGAACCTAGCCCGTAATCACACAGAATTAAGAACCTGTCATGCCAACACTCAGCTTCGGTCCAACACCCCGCTTCAAAATAAGACTTGCACAGGCAGAAGACTACATGGGATGGACCACCAAGATTAAACCTAAAAACGAAAAAGGAGAGGGATAGGATTCAGAAGGCTACTCCAGCTATTTTCCTACATACACTCTGCAAATCAGAAATTTGTTACCTAGAACCCTTTTCTACCATTTAAGACCTAATCGCTTTAGTTTGAAGTACATGGAAGAGGAAGAGGTGGCAGCAGCAGTGATGCCTTCCAGAGAAAAACTGTAAGCAATGCTTCCACACAGCGAGAGAAGGCAACCAACTTTATTCAGAGAGAATAAATACTGCTGTGATCCATTTGTTCCCTGAACTTAAGAGAAGGATGATGAGAAAGGTATCACAAAGTACTTAAATTCTGAGGCAATATTAAGCTTTCTAAAATGCTGGAAAGGACTGCAAGGGAATACAGTACCTTCTACAAACGCTCACTGATTATCTGAAATCAGTAACAGTCAATACAATAACAACAGAAAGGTTTCAGATGTTTGGTTTTTTTTTTATACCATGTGTACAAATTTTATCATCTTGAATTGAAAAAAATCTCTATACTACTTGCAACAGCAATCAAATCTAATTCTCCTCCTAATTCCCTGAAAAGTAGAAAGAAATGGTACATTCTTCCGTCTCTTCTAGTTTAATCATACAAAATGGTACAATTTCAAAAGAAAGAATGGAAGTTTGTCCCACTCCACAACTCTTTCACTACTCCTAGAAAACAAAAATGAGATGAAGCCCTCCGTTGCTAGAGCCGTGCTTGCACTTCTCCTTTGGCAGGTTGTAGGTGCTGAGATCTTGAACAATTCATTGATGCATCAATCACAGGAAATCTACAGAAAGATACCTAACACAAAATGACTTGCCCTCTCAGCTTGCTTTGAACTGAAAATGTTTATGGCCACTGTTATAAGCAGAATTCAATCTCGTACTAGACCAAGCTACTCTGGGCTAGGATCCAACTCGCTTCACGGTTCTAGTCAAGCGTAAGTGAATGACGTCGGAACAGACAAAATTCTGGGAAAGTATGGAAGTAGAATGTTACATATTTACACATCTAAGATATTGCTAATGAAATTTCCCTCTGCATACGGAGAACTTTATTTAGCTAAGGGTTTTTTTAATATCACATTCCTAGGTGTGACCTCTGAGGAAAGACTAACAAGTTAGCATTATGTACCTTAAAGATTAGATGAAAGCAAGTAAGACCTTCACATAAGAAAAAGACTGTCTCAAAAAGAAAAGAAAGAATCTATGCTCAATGTCTTGGAGAATACCATAAGTTATAACAAACTTATAGCAATAGATTACAGCAAGAAAAACTCAGGTTAGACATACGGGAATTTTTTCTGGTAAGAGCAATGAAGCATAAAAGCAGACGAAGCAAGCATCTCTCAGACTTGGTGGCCTCTATCCGGGACAAAGAGAGGGACTTGACTTTCTGAGGTCCCCTCCAAGCCTCCGTCTCTAGGTGGAAGTCAGTTACTTGCACATTTGAACTTTACATGTGGTAAATGAATAAACACGCTGTGAAGTTTAAAACCTTTCTTCTTTAAAGGGTCTTGTAAATGATTTCATTATGTATTTAGATCTTCCTATGAAATGGGCTATAGTTAGTCCTCGGCTTTGTTTCTACCATTTATAGCTCCATGAAATTAGAGTCTGACAAGATCCGTGTGCATGCTACCTTGTAATTGTGGCAAGGCTACAGCTACCAAAATGGTACTGGCGCTGCAGAGGCAGCAGGAAGCCTGTGCAGCAGTGCCTTGCAGACAGCAGGAGGTCAGAGAAAAAGATGCAGACCACTTCCAGAGAGACTGAGACCTGGAAGAGAAAAGTCACGGCATCTCTTTTATACAAAAACATTTGTTCTGCATGATGTTAGCAATTCAGTATTAACTGGTAGAAAGTCCAGCAGCTTTCAAGTTTCCAGTAGCCTGAGATCAAATACCTCAGACTCCAATGTGCTGCCTCTCAGTTTATCTTTTATTTCAAATCCCTCTAAGTTCATGGTAGAAACAGACTTAACTAAACACATTTAAAAAAGAAAAAAGCAGCCTGAATACCACACACTACAACCTCACCACCTCCAAAGCAAAACAAATATTGCTTATTTTCACAGAAATTGCAGAAATGTGGGTGTCAATGAAACTGTCAAAAGTTACATGTCCTTTCCATGCTTCTGCCAGCTGCAAACAGCAGCACGTACTGCAGTTAATTCACTAGAAAGGACAATGCTAAGTTTGTAGGGAAGTATTGAAAACTATCCCCTCTTGCTATCATGGAGTCAGCGTACTCTAATCTCTTGCCTCAGTCGTTAAGGAGGACTTGAAACCTTCTACTAGCTAAAGATAACGTGAAAGTAAATGGTTAAAAGAAAAACGAGAGAAAGAAAAGGAAAGAAGAGGAGTTGGCCCTCGACCTTTCAGATATACTCCAAAAAATGTTTAAGCTTTTTCAATTAAGAGTAGGCTACTCCAAAACAGTGAAAAGCTGACTAATTAATTGCTCAATAAAGTCTACACGATCCATGATAATTATATTACTGGCTTCAAGGATAGTACAAGGAGTTCCAAAAAGAACAGCTTCTTCATGTTTCATCTATCACAGACAACTCATTTTCTGAATCTTCTCCTTCATCTATGCTAAATAAAAGGCAAGAAAAATGGCATTCCAGTACTGCAGATTTAAAGACCCTGGACAACTGTCACAGAACATTTGCTGAATAAACCTGTGTTTTCTATAATTTCAGAAAAACAACCTAGAACGCGAAATAAAACTTGTTTCCCCTTATCATTTAGATAAAGGTTAAAGATCTTCTGAACACCTAAATTTCGTAGCTTTCTGATCATATACCACTCTTGGGGGTAGAACAGAAGAAAAAAAATTAGTAGCATGGAAATCCAACACACATAAGGAGGCTGAAGTGGGATGGAAATTCTTGTTAGCATTGATTGACAATCTTACATCATTTTTTTCAGACCAAGTTCTGTTATAAGATTTCTATCACATTGCCAACTATAAAACACCAGAGGTTCAATCCTTCGGAGTTCTCCCACAAACTGGTCAAAGTCACTTCACATAGATAACAGCTATTGGCAGAAGATTTGTTGTACTTTAATGCTGTCCAGACCAATGACTCATGCAAGAAGGCTTTCAATTTTCATCAGTATAAACCACAGTTTCAAACTGACTGTCAGCATAAAACCTCATGTGACCTTTTACACATTTTACAATCAGGTCTGTGGATATTTGCATATGCCACAGAACTATAGAACTGCTTCATTCTGTAAATCATCCAATATTATTGGTCATATTCCACTACAGTGCAAATTTATTGTGTACTCAGACACATAGGAAGTACACCACAGGCATACACACAGGCAACAGAAACTGCAACAACCAACAGCAACTTTTTAAGTTTTGGTGTGGATGACTCTTTTCACCTATCTGTCTTAGTTAACTCTCTGGTAGTTTTCTTTTCAAATAAGTAGCACAGATCAGGAGTCAGAAGAAAATCAGTGCTTGCCTGACAAACAGGAACCATGACACTGAATTCAGCATCACCGTTCATGGAAGAAGTAAGTCTGTGGTGTCCTTTCTGCCATACTCACTTTTGGTAAAAAAGATAAAATATCAGCTTGAGAAAATTTCTATTAAGTTCTTATACAGTAACAGATGTTCAGCAGCTTTTATTTTATCCTTCTTTTCTTGGGTCCCTACAGACCTGGGACAGGTAATTGCATGGGAATGCAAACTCCGCAATGTAAATAAGCAGAAATCTGAATTCATAGCTTTGTTTTTCCACAGCATACACCTCTTAGATCAGATCATCTTACACTAAAATTATTGTATAAATATAATTTAATACTAAAGTTTAGGATTGCTGCACAATAACCTAACTGACTCAGTTAAGCACGTGAAAAACACCCATGTGCAAAACCTCACAAGATTTGAAGTTCCTTGAGATGGCACGCAGAGGAGAGCAAGTGACTTCGTCCGTGAGAGTGACAGCAAAGCATCTCCACCTGCACCAACCTGCTGGGACATGTAGCAGTTCAGTTTTTAGGGATTTATTAATATCATCTGTTCGCCCAAGGACTACAAAGAATTGAAACTTCTGCTGCACACCACAAGTGAGCTTAGTACAAGCTTGACCACGCGGCGTTATTTAACAGACAGCTGTTCTCGCTCTGAATTTCCTGAAACCAACTTGTGAGCTCTGGTCCTGGATGGCTTTCAAACTCAGAGCACTGGCTGGAAAAGAAATCACTCCGTGGTGTAAACTGGTTCAACACTTCCAGTTCGGTCCACTTTCTGGGCTGTGAATTGACCAAGCTCTGCTTTCCGCCACTAACCCTAGCTGCAGCCCCACGAGGCAGATGTGCCTTCCCCTGCTGCCTGAAACAGTTTAACGCCATTCTCTTTTTCCAAAAAATATAAACCAAGACCTTAAATGCTTTATTAAAAAAAAAAAAAAAGAAAAAAGAAAAAAAAAGACTAATTTAAATAGTTTCAGTACTAACCATGGTTTGTATCTGACTTCCTCTATTTCCTCGTGGCCCTGGATAACTGACAGCTGCCTGTATTCCTTCCAGTCGCTGGCAGTATGACCTTGTTCCAACAGAACTGAAAACAACCCCCATTCACAACCTAGTCTGGCAAAATTCAGGTTATTCTGGTTATGATTTTTCTATTTAAATGGGAAAGAATAGCCTAATAGACCTTTTTGTATTAAATGCATTCAGTTTAACACATTGTTTCATCTGCCTTTTGGAGTATGTAATATACTTGGCCATTTCCTTTATACTTTTCTGCTTAGTTTTCACCTAAAATTTGAATGTGAGGCTTCATCGCTCTCCCTTATGTTTAAGTCTGCTTTCTGCTCCAGAACTACATGGCTGGAGAAGAGAAGTGGCTCAGAAGCAGTGCCGCAACAGCACTTCTTTCTCTCAGCTGTCAGCAACCAGAAATGCTAAATACACTTGTATGTAGCACACCTTCCAGGTCTACAATTCTGTAAGATCTGACCCTGAAAGAATTTTTAGGGTAATTCAAGATTATAAATACGTGAGAAAATTTTAAGAGAAGACATTCAAACAGGAGGAGAAAAGTCTTAACTCTCTGGGTAATCACTTGCACATGTACCGCTATGACTGCAAGGGTTGCTGAAAACTTCTTTAAAATATTCTTCCCCAAAAGATTCACTCTTTTGACTAATGCATGTTATGTTATCTATAAAGTGACACTTTACAAGGCACCGGAAAGTTCTTCTTTCTCACTATTTCTAGGACAATTAGCACAAAGACCAGAATAGTGTAATCTTGTTTAGCTCTTCTAACGCCAAGACTTTCCATTTTAGGCCATGAACGTGTAGCAGGGCCTGGCGCAGCCGTGCAAAGCAGAGGAAAAAAACTGACAGTGCCTTTCAAGAAAGGTCTGTCCCATCTTCTGCTGAATAAAGAACATTAAAATAAGGTAAAAATCAATGGAGCACTGAGGTGGGGGTTTTATACTGTTTCAGGGCCTTTGCACAGTGTGAAAGGCAATCAGCTGACTTAACTCTTCCTAAGACTCATTTCCCATTGCAACAACTTAAATTTAACAGGAAGCCTATAAAACCATGCCAGGCTAGAATGCTCCCTGACAGGTCTTAGGAATCATGAAAAATACTTATTTATAGCTTTAGTAAGCATTTCTTCCCTGCTTTATATATTAACAAAAGCGCCATTAAAAAGCAATCAAGGCATTTGGGGGTGAGGGAGTGTCACCAAGTTCCCCGTGTCTGCGGACAGTGGCTGTACCATACGGGCAGCTGAACAAGCTGGCGGTGTTGCTGTCAACAGCCACCTCCTGGTCCCTTGCCACAGCGCTGAAAACTTCAATTGCCAGGAAAGCATCTCGTCCCTAACACCTCATCTCCCTTAAATCTGAAATAGGAAGATAAACACCAGCTACCACAGCTGCTTTGGAGAGCAGGGGATCAGGGCAGGTGGGCAACATAGGACTACAGGAAGGGCCATAAATAAATAAATAGAAATCCTTGATCTAAGCTGATGTACTGCATTGCAAGTACTTTTAGCCTAAACGGTAAGAGTTCACAATCACTGCTGCAAAATTTGAGAAAGGAGATAAGAGTACCAAACGTCGTCATCTCATTTCTCCAGTACAAACCCAAGAATCCCATATAAACACCTAAATACTCAAATAGCCTATCATTAAACCCTGCATTCATAAAGCAGTCATATCTAAAAAGCTAGGTCTGACTTGCAATTATCTTTTATATTTCTATATTGCATTTTTGTCTTAACATTTCTTAACTCCGTTTCTTCAGAGCAAAGCAGTCATGCTTAGAGCAGAGGCAAGATTCAGGCTCTTACACAGAATTTGCTCTAAATTAGTAAGATTTCTTTGTAATAGACTTTTAAATGTAAACAGGCTCTTATTCACCAGATTAATCCACTTCCATGATTTTAAAAGACTGCCTAAAGCTAGACAGAGAGTCTGCTATTCTGTTTATAGACACCTAATTTCACCCCATTTTTAGTCATTAGAGATTGAGAGGGCTTAACACTTCTGAAATGAGTGCCTTAATAGCTGCTAGGAGTTGCATCTTCACTTAGCAACAAACAAAAATATCCAGAAATAGTCTCACTTTGGTTTATTTGTTTTGCTTTTAAGACACTACACTGAAAACAATGTAGACCTGCATCCTGTTTATTTACCAGACAAGGATATCACAGCCACCTGAACTGGAAGGTTCTTTTCCAAACCATGACAGTATGATCAAGCGTTACAGTTCAACCTCAGTATTTGTTTACCCAGCCTTAGTGGACAGGAAAAAAATAAAAGGAGATGGGACTTCTTTTTTATACGATGAATATCATCCAGTAAACCTTAAACACCACAGAAAGTTAAGTCACTTTGCAACAGTAAAGAAGGTCAGTTTAACTAACAACCCAGGAAAGTTTCATACCACCAGCAAAATCAGTAGAAGCTCCATTGCTAGAGACAAGCCTTATCCTTTCTGAATTTTCCTTCATAGTGAGCCAAAGGAACAAGCTACTGATAAGACACGTGCTTGTGAATACCATGCTCAAGATGCTAGACTCTTTTAAGAAATCTACAGATCTATACGGTTATATACACCCTCCCTAGTACCCTTAGAGAAATCCAATTCTCAGTGACATACTGAAAAGACTGGTTTGTTAGGGAGCACTTCGTAGTAAGTATTCTCCTTCATTTTAGCTGACAAACCTTCTAAGGGGCAGGACAGACCCTCTTGATGAGTTTCTGATCCACCCAATACTTTTATTTTTGTGTAAGTAGTGATAAAGTCTTGGCAAATCCATCCACATTGTGAGAAGTAACACCAGGAGTTAATGGACATTTTCCTACCACATATTTTTAGACAAAGATAAAACTGGTGTGCTGGATCAGACCCAGAGATCCATTAGTCCAGTTTCCTCTTTGTCAGAGGACAGTATTGGAAGCTTTTCAGAGGGTCCTAAAAGGTCTGTTTCATGTCTATGAAGGACAACTGCCCTACCTTTATGGCACATGAAGGCCACTGACTTCATCCTACCTGTATCCTAGCTGTCATCCGCTCTTAAGTCAATTACTTCAAAGTCTTTCCAAAACCCCAGTTACAACTGAGGATATCATCATACAAATGTAAATAAATTCACTATTAATAGTAAATTTTGTTTAAAAAGCAAACATTTATTTATGTCAGCTATAAGGACAAACTTCATTTTTTCCACAGTGGGTGTGAAAGCTCTGAGAGTAATTCATAGAGATAACAAGCCAAGAGACAACCATGTTTTAAACCATCTATATCGTAGACTCTTTGGAAGCAAAACCTAAATAGAAAACAGTATTGCTTTTTATTTGGGTTTTACTTTGGGTAGGGTTTTCTTGTTTGTTTTTACCTTTTAAATGCTTCAGCAGGGTTCCTCTCACATTCCCCCGGTTGTAAGAGACTTTGAATGGCAGGATCTCTTAGTTTGTCCTCATATCCCTGGATCAGTCCACTGCGGCAGATTTGTGCAACTAAACCTCTAATGAACCCTCCAACACAGAGCGTGTCAGAGTCTTGGGCCCTGCAGAAATGGAAGGCTAGAGCTTGACGATGTAAGCCTCTTTGCAGGTTTGCAGGTGAGCTTGGCCACAGTAACTCAGTACAGAGGGCTGTCTTCCCGCTACCAGGCCCTCCTACCAACAATACACCCCAGGCAGCTCCTTTCCCAGAGACAACACCGGTATTATTCCCAGAATTTGCTACAAGAGATGGTTTGTTGGCAGCACTACCGCTGCAGTTAGCTTTCTCCTGGAGGCAGTGCTGAAGCTTGTGGAAAACCCACTCCCTACAGTAAAACTGCTTTCCCTGCAGCAAGCTGGTTTGAGCCATTTTATAAAGCTTCTTCTCTTGGATTTGTCATAAGCAGCAGTACACCTTCAACATCTTAGCACACGGAGAAACGCGTTCATTTTGCACAGAAAGATCTTCTGCACAGAACTTGACAGAAGTTAAGGTAATCAGTTAACCTTCCTCATGAAACTAAACAGCCTCTTCTCGGAAAGGGTGTCACTCCATTTGGGTGCTTTATTATGATTAGCATAACAATCACAGTTCAGCTGACATCATGAAGCAGTGTCTGATACCAGCGCTCAACAATACTTCTCCTATGGCTCAAAAGTCCATACAGCTCCATGACTACATCTGTAGTTTATGCAGTTGTGTATGTTCCCAGTATACAGGGGAGACAATACATCTGGAAAAACTGAGGGAAAGCCAGCTTTTCAGTATATACTAAATGCCTTTCAACTCTAGGCATTAATCTCTCTGGATGTAAATCCAGAAAAAGCTGTCCATAATAAAGCGTTCCTTCTGGGAATTTTATACAGAAAGCGATTTTTCTTCAGAGCACTATATACACATCCCAAACACGCGGATATGTACTGTTTACTGAGAAATGGTCAGTTTGGACAGAGAACTTTGCAGACAGACTTCTCACATCTGGGCAAGTGTCTGGGAAGTGCTTCGGATTATGGTTTCTTATGCGGTACAGATGACAGGAAAAGAAGAGCGTTTACAACTTCTTATTTCAGTACGTTCGTAAGCGTCTTCTTCTTCGGGAACCGGGATTCTTACTGAACCTGTTCTCAGGTATCTCAATCGCAAGATGTCAGAAGAGACAACATCTTCCCCTAGAGCCCTGAAATAAAGGAGACAGCACTTTTAACCCTACGTGCAAGTCATAATTCAGTCAATTGCAAAGCAGACAACAAAGAGTAAAGTCAATAGCTATTATTCCTTCTATTAAATTAATCCAAAAAGCTCTTTTAAAGAATACTGTTTAAAGGTACGACTAGCCACGTACAAAAACAACCTAAGAAACAATAGATATGACAGCAGCCGCCCCGATCCCAGGAGCGGGGAGCCCCGCGGTCCCTCCCGGGGTGCGCCGAGCGTACCCCTTTCTCTCGGGAAGGGTCCCCCCAGCCAGGTTTCGCCACCCAGCCCTCCCCGTGCCCAATTCTCCTCCAGCTGGCCCCGGCTCTGGCTGTGCGTGGGGGGTGTTACTTCACACGCGAGCGCTGCCCACGGCTCCTCGCACCCTTCTTTGTTCAGTGCTCGCCGGCAGCAGGACACGGGGCACACCCGGCGGCCGGGGCTCTCCCCCACCGCCACCCCGGGGCTCTGCCCGCACCCTCCGCAAAGCCCCGTCCCCCCTCGGCCAGTCCCCCCGGCCCCGGGGCACCACCCCGGGCACGCCCCAAGCCGAGCGAGCAGTCGGGAGCCCCCCGCGACCGTGCCCCGAGCCCAGCGCCCCAAAACCCCCCGAAGCCCGCACAAAGCCCCCCCCCCCGCCGCTGTCACCCCCCGCCCTACAACCGCCGGGCTGCCTGAGGGGGGCTCCCCGCCGCCTCCCGCTCACCTCCGCCGGCGCCCCCAGCGCGCCCCTCCTCTTCCTCCGGGCCGCCGGGCTCCCGCCCCCGGGCGCCGCCGTGCCAGGGCCGCGGCCAGCCCCGCTCCGCGGCCGCCTCAGCCCGCCCGTGCGCGCTCCGCGGCGCCTCCTTCACCCCCGCCGCCAGGCACCGCCCCGCGGCCCGCCCCGCGGCCCGCCCCCTGCCCGGCGGCCGGCGGAGAAGTAGTGCTGGGCGGAGGGACACGGCGGCGGGGACGCTGTACCGCCCACCCCCCCTCCGGGAGGGACGTGTCCGTCCCCCCCCGCCCCGGCGGCGAGACCCTGCCCGCGCGGCCCTGCAGGGGGCGGCAGCGCGGCTCCCGCCGCCGGGGCCTGGCGCCCTGAGGGGAGCGGCGGGGGGCGGAAAATAAATAAAGGCGATGAAACGTTTTAAGTGTAAAAACAGCGAGGTGCGAGAACAATGAGGGTCGGATCAAGCGCGGGACACTTCGCTTGGCGTCCCGTCAGCCTGGCGTGCACCGTCTCTTTGATGCAAGACCGGCTTTTCTCATTTTTTCTTAACCAAGTGTAGACCTAATAGCTTTTATTTTTATCGTTTTACTTCTGCCACTCCACTGCCTTTTCTCATTTCGCCCTGAATTGGCCCATTTCAGGCAGGGTTTCAGCACACAGCCTCCCAAAACGCCTGCAATGGCAAGCAGTTTCTTCCCTCTCACCCAAGCGAAGTCTCCCATTTTCTCCAAGCCAGGCTCGGTGTCACTCCGCACTTCAGCTTGAGGCACCAGGTTGCCAGCCCATTCCCATCTCATACACTTCAGTGTAAGAAATGCCCCCTCAGTTCACAGACCCCCGAGGCCCACATCTCCAGGGGTTTTGGCAGGGATGGAACCACCATAGAAGGTCCTTCCAGTGACCTTCTCCAGGCCCACACCCCGGCAGAAAGTTGGAGCTCCCCTCCATCTTGGCTGCCTGAGGGCGAGGGAGGAAAAGATGTTCATTAAAACATGACCTCTTGGAGCTGACTGCATTATTTATGATACGGCACTTTCCCCTTAACTTTTTGATCAAGGTCTTCGTGGTTACTGAAGAGAGCCTTCGTGTTAGCACAGCTCCGTATGGTTTCATACGCCGGGTAATTAAAGCATTGTGGGGCACGCACTGAATGTGTCCATGCGATGCCGTGCACTCACGAACTGCCCTTCAAGGAGCGTCCCGGGATTCTTTGTAGGAACAAAATGAAAAATTAAATTCATTTGGTATACTGAAGAGCTTAGAAAAACAAGTCTGCCTACTCCTGAAAACCAGTAGAACAAGTTTGAAGAACCTTTGGAAGCAGTGAATTACAAATTTGCAAAGCAATTGGGAGTGGGGGAGAAACAGAAACAGGAGCAGAAGTCAAAAAGTCTTCCCCCCCCATATATATATTTTTGTGTTTTTTTTTTTTTCTTTTTAAACAAAACTCTTTAGGAAAATAGCCTTCTCTAAGCATTTTTTTTTTTTCTAGCAGCGACTAATTTCCAGTGTGAAACAGTGTAGAGGCTAAGACTTAGAAAATTGATGCTAATACAAGTTCCAAGAGACTTTGAACTGCAGAATCCCCCCCCCCTTTGTTTTTCTTTTAACAATGAAAGAATAGCAATAGATAACATTCGAGTGATTAAATTGCAGTTCTGGTCAGCTGAGTTGGCTAGAGACAAAAGAGATTGACAGTAACAACAAAAAGTAAACAGAAAAAGTAACAACAAAAAAAGTAACAACAACAACAAAAAGCAAAACTGAAAACAAACAAAAGCAAGAAATAATTGCAGATTCAGCATCCTAAGAGCCAGATCTTAGACAACACAAATATTAGACTGCTAGGTGTTCCAGAAAAAAGAAAAAAAAAGAAAAAAAAAGAGAGAAATTGTACAATGGTGAAAACCAGGGGAAAATGGAGCTCCCACTTTTCTGACATGCAGGACACAAAGGAAGACCCAATTTACATGAAAAGTTGTCATCACATTCCACAACATCTGACATGAACATAGCACAGCAGGAAGAATAACAACATGGTTTGCTAAAATGAGATATTTAAATGTAATCAAGATTGCATTATAGATAATGACTGTAAAATACTAATCTTTCCATGGTAATGTATAAATTCTACAACTGAACAGATGACAGTAATTTGATTTTAGCATGGGACAGAACTCATAATAACTGTCCACACAAAAATAACATGTAGTGCATTTGAGCAAAACTTCCCTTCAGAATACCAATTATACAACTAGTATGAATATAAATTAGCTGCGGGAGTGGCAAAGGGAAAGAGGCAGAAAGGAGGGAATAAAAGTAGGAAAGAAATGCAGCAGGCCTAGAATGTAATTGCACCCTTATCAGTGGGAGGATTTTTAGTTTTTCTTTCAGAACAGGACAAAATATTGCAAGATACAATGATCTGCACACTTCTTTCCAAAAGGATGCATGTCTGAACTAAAGGTGAAGGTTCATTGTGGCCTTGCGTTGACCCCTGATTTACTGTTAGGAAGCAAAAGCATATAGACACTTGGGGTGATAACAAGAAAAAAGTACTAAAAAATGTTGGAAGGGTTAAAAAATGAGATTGCCGTGAAGTAAGAGGTACAGCTCCTTAGGCTGGGAGCTTTCATCTGTACACAAAAAAAGTAAGACCCTGAAGTCAACCTTCAAAAGCAAGGAAGGCATTTTGTTATCAAATCTATTTGCATAGTACCTCCTATTTATAACGTGACAGCCTACATGACATCATCCTGGTGAATTATTATAGCTAAGAGTCAGATATTACTGATACAATTGTGCAATGCTGTAGTTAATGAGACAGTCTCAGGATAAGAACCAAACCTTATTTTGTGGTTTTGTATAACTCAGCTTGACATAGATAGCAAACCAACCATGATATAATTGGGTGCAACCTTGCAGACTCCAAGACTGACAGATAAGACCTAAAACAGACATAAAGAAGATGAAACATATCAAAATTTCCCATCTGAAAAAATACTTTCTCTTCTTGTAGCTTCAGTGGTCTGAGGCTGTAATAACCTTGCTGCTTAAACTGAGCTGCATTTCAGAACCTAGTCAAAATACAACATGAGGTTTCTGTCTTGTAGTTTTAGGCGTGATTTTATACTTATCAAATACCAGTTAACACTAAGAACATGAAAAGAAACTGTTAGTAAAAAGATAAAGTTCTATCTTTATAGAGTCTATGCCAACACTGGAAGATCTCAGGGGTGGGTTAAACAAAGCTGTGACACTTTCTAAATGACTTGCAGCATCTTTCCTCAGAATGTTAGAGAAGACTGATGATGTGCTTTTCAGTTATTTTAACAGTTAACAGTACGATGCCATTTAGATATGAGAGTTTGTTTTAAGATAACATAGTCAACCCTGATAGGCAAAGGAACATGATCAGTTGTGATGACAAAGGTAGGACAAGGCTGATACTTGAAGTCATCAGAATCTGAGTAACTGTATGCACGTTAAAACTTTTGTTTTGTGCGTGGTTTGGAGCAGCACTGTTGGTTTGTCTGCTTTCTGTTTCATGAATGACTCACACCCATTACTGGTCCCGCGGTCCGGGTGCACGCACATCCCATTCAGCCTGGTGCCAGCTCTGCAGGGCTGCAAATCCTGGGGATCTTGTAAAGTCTCTGGTAAAGCTTTCAGTAGACAGCCATTCGCATCCAAAAATATTTTTTTTTTTAAATGGGTGGGCCTGAGGCACCATTGTTGGCTTAAACACGCAGCAGTCATTTAAACTACTTTTCTGACTTTAACTTACTGATTTTCATGCATAATTATGTATTAATTCAGATACTTTATTTCTCTGACAGGTAAAATTAGTGAAGTTGATGGTAAATAAAGATATTGCAGACTTAATGTAATGTGAGAAAATTAACATAAAAAACATGTTATTATTTCCCAAGCAAATAGTGGAAGGCTTATCACGTGAAATGCTTAGGCAAAGACAGCAGTGTCTAATTTCTATAATGCTGACGTTTAGGTCCCAGTTCAAAACCTACCTGGAGTGAGAGGTTCTTTCATCTTAGGCCTCACAGTATCATAAAATTCCTCCCCAAAACAGCCTGGAAGCCCTGTACGTGGGAGGCTTGTGTTCAGTCTGACACCCACTGTCATGTCTGTGGGTCCCCTTTGGCAGGGCTGCTGCTCCACTGGTGGCTTCTCAGCCTGCGGAGGTGCCTGGGGTTATTCTGTCTCTCCCACGCAGAGATCTGCATGTCTCCCTATTGAACTCTGACGTTGTTGCTGGTCTGGTTTTGAACTTCAGCAAGGTCCCTGTGGATTCTGCATCATTATCACCCAGGCTAGTGATGCATATGCTGAAAATTATCAGCTCTCAATATCAAGCTTGGAGCCCCTTGCTAGTCACTGGCTGCCAAATGGATGATGCCAGTCACCAGCCAAGTGGTATAGTCTTGTTTTCAACCCTCATAACAGCCTGTTCCTCCAGTCTATGCTTCCTCAGCTCCTTCATGAGAATGCTGCAGGGGATGTCAAAAGCCTTTGACATTGCAGTCACCATTCCCTGATCACCCACAGAGTCAGTCATATCAGTTGTGCTGGTAAAGCACAAATAGCCTACTGACTACTTGGAAATGAAGTCCAAGTCCTTCATGATGTCCCCAAACTGAGGCGAGATTGACCACATAGTTCCCTGGATCCTCCTTCTTGCCTTTTTAAAGAAGAACATAACTAGAGAAAATAGCATTATGGATAGCATTATCAGGGACTTTCCCTGATCGCTGCAGTTTCCAATAGTTAAAGGTAATAGTGTTATTTTACATAAGAATATAGCTAGGAAGTATATTAGTTCCTTTCAGATCCTTCCTCAAGCCTTCCTCATTACCAGTAATTTGAGTAGGAGTACTATCTATCCCATCTTTTGAAACAGGATCTCTGTGAACAAAGGATGCAAGAATGATTGAGCTGAAGTAAAATTAAACAAAAGATCCTGGATATGATAATGCAGAGGTTCAAACACTTGAATGGGAGAGGAAAGAGCTGTATTCTTATTCCTCCGGAAAAGGAAATCGTTCCCACTTCCAGGCTGGCAGCATTAGTTTCTAGTTTATTATGGAGCTCCAACCAACCACTATGTATTCCGGTTGCACATTGGAGGAAAAATGGCTACTGTACTTTGGAAGGCAAATTAGATTTGATGCAGACAGGTCAGGATCCATGCCCCCTTTAAAATACAGGATCTATTCTGTAGCCATCAGAAAGGAGAGAAGGAAGCTTGCGTACACGTAACCCTTACCCCTTGTGAATGTACATGCATGCACGGAACACCCCAGCGATGGTGGGGGTCACTTCATAGCTCAAGAACAGAACCAAGACAAGCTCCAACTGCTGTGCTGCCAATGCTGCCAAGACCATACAGCAAGGCACAGCAGCAGCATTGCAGATATAATTATATGGATACCTAGTACTCTGGGTATCTTTAATATCTCAGTTATAACTACGCGTGATACAATCACCCTACTAATGCAATCGCTCATCACTGCTACACTGTGGAAAAAAAAGCTCCTCCAGATGGCTGTTCACGATGGGAATCCAGTTTAAATGTTTTGAAGTGCTTCTGGAGTAGCCTTTCTCTTCCTTTCTTGACATCTTCCCAAATTAGGCATGGGGATTGCACACTAAACTTAGCTGATGTGCTGGGAGACACTTTCATGCCTCTTTGGCAAAACCCCAGCAGCTTTCTACATTGCTGCAGCATCTTTTTAATATCCTAATATGCACCTACACAGCCATAGGAAGAGATGAATCTTCTGTTTAATTATTGATATTCAACCTCTGATTGTTATTGGGCATGGGTTTGGCTGGTTGTCCAGACAATGCATTACGGTTTTTAGGCAGCTAACAAAAATACTTCAGAACTGTGACTCTGAGTCTAAGAAACGCATGTTAATGTAGTGCTTTGTGTCTGCCCTGCCTGTGCCATTCTGACCTCAAGCGTTGTGTGCACAGGGGTAGGAACATACTCCAGCTTCCTCCTACCATAGAGTAGCATGTAACCCAATATTTGTGCAATGTGAATTCTGGTATAACATTACCACCCCATTTAATAACAGTTGACAACACAAGGTCAGTCAAAATTAATAATTAAGTATAATATTCTGGAAAACAGGTGCTGCAGTAGATAACTAGTTCTGCTGGATGAAAATGCATGAGGAGCTGCAGTGAATTTAAATATCTTACATGATGGTATGAAAATGTCTATGGAACAGAAAGAAAAATCCATGAGCAGTAAGCCATAAAACTAAATCAAGAAAGTGACCTGATGTGAGTTGGACCAGAAATATATTCATCAAAAAAAATCTTAGACTGTGCATGAATAAAGATAACCAGATGTCTAAGAATAAGAAATACTTAAATGAAGAATCAGAATTATTACAGTAACAGAAGAATTTATGCTGAAGCAAGATTTTGTATGAACTTAATAAAATTTAAGTGTTTATGTGGAAAATGAGCTTTAAGCATTGGGAATTTGTCTGTAGTTTATGCTCTTACTATATGTTCCTCGTGTAATCTCACTGCTTTCATCAGTGTGTGAACGCTTGCCCTGACCCGTTCTGTGATCTTGAGCAACTCACATAACCTCATCCGCTTCTGATTCCCCGTCGGTGCAATAGGATAGTAAATCTTTCCTATCTCCCTTCTTACGCCTGCTGTGCCTGGCCAAATTGCAACCTAAAGAGAGATTTACCAAAATATTTTGTACTGCAAGGTAGCATTACTCTAACTGGCTAAGTTTGACTGATGTGACATTGAATCACCAAGAGCTATGCAGACTAAGCCATAAGCAATAAGTAACCAAAATACTTCTTGCTGTATCGGCTCTTGCAAACCTCTGCCCTAGCAGCTCCTATGCTCACTGTGTGAGAAGTCATGCTGATACACTCTATAGTCAATCTAACTCATTTCTCTCTATGTAGTTTACCCTGGTGCGAGACCATTTCTTGGTATTTGTGAATTCATGCATTTTATATGCTGTTCTGCAATCCCTGTGGAGGCAAACTGCCCGTTTGACAAAATCTCCCAGGTCACAAAGCACTTGCTGTATTAAGCCCTAAGCACTTCTGCTATTTCTCCAAATTTGTGGGTGCTCCACAGATTCTCTTTTTTTTTTTTCCTCCTGAGTTAGAAAATTGCAGGATTTTGCCTGTCCTTTTAAACTTTGCCTGAACAGGGGATCATCCAGCTCCATCTGAAGTGGGATGGGTAATTCTGCCATTCATTTCAATGGCTACAACTAGCTCTATCAAGTACAAGTTCATCTATAAGCTCAGCTTCTGGAGTTATCAGCATTTTGGAAAATATGGAATGTTAAGGAATAAAGTTGGGCATAATTGCGTAAGGCATGCACAAAAACCTTTCTTATGAGCAGACTCAAGTACCAAAGCACATATAACAGCTCAGTGCTCCCAGGATCAGGAGGGAAGGTGATAAAACACTACTGCAGCATCTTCCATAGCTGCACTAAAGTCTTTTTTGAAAAGTTATGCCCGCTGCTTGTAGAATTATGTTTATGCTTACGACATTAATACTGATTAATAATTGTAAAAATTGTATTTTTTTCATCCAGGCCACTATAACGTTATAGACACTCAGTGAATGAAGTTATTCATGACAAGTTGTAATCAACAGGGATAAAGACACGAGATTTTGGAGCTGCTTTGCTGCATCTATGAAATCACTTGATTAGTCCTTTTCTAAGAGACTTCTGAGCACAGAAAATGTATGGTAAGATGATGAATTATTAAAGCATGTTTTGGATAAGTTTGCTTAGATTAATTACAGATTTTTGGATCCAGAAGGGGAAGCTAAAATATATTCCTAGAAGTGTGCTGTTAGACTTTGAAAATAAAATGAAAAAGATAAATTAATGTTGATTGAAAGAAGCATTTACATTTAGTGTGGAAATGAATTTTAGTCTGATCATGAATCTCCTTTGATAAGCAGAATTTTATTCACTTTCCCTAAATAAGAAACTATTTTCCATCTTCCATTTTAATGTACTTTAAAAATCCCAAATAATTCATTTATAGAAGGAATAAAAAGGAAAAAATCAAATTTTCTTATGCAACCTTTCAGAACTTTATATGCATTTTGAAAGAGAAGGGTTTATGTCAAAGCAACCAACTTTTCCACTGTCTTTTTCCCCATCATGACAAAAAACAGTATTTTATGGGCTAAATTTTACCTGCCAAACACAGAAGTTGCATGCTTTACTTATAACTTTACAAAGCTGAAGGTAACTCTGGAGAAATTCATCAAGTACCTAAAGCTGAACAGAAAGTTGAAGCTAAAAATTGATTCTATGAACTATGGGTATTAAATATTTTTGCAAAAAAAATCACAAATAATTGTTCTACAAAGGAAAATGCCTGCAGACATGTAGATACTATCAGTCAAGATGCATATATAGCTACAGAAAACACTACATCATGAAGCAGAAAAGGCAGAAGCAGCGCTCAGAAGAACATTCTTCTCTGTACCTCTGAAGCGTGCAGTAAGCTACTGCAAATTCAGAGAAGCTAACAACCCCAACAGCTTCCACAAATACCCTCTTACAATAACTGGCAAAACGTTCTCCTAAATGGAGAGAGGTGGGCTTGTCCGGAGTGGTTAGAGTAGTAGTTAGGCCTGCAGTCTTTGCTTTGCCCAGCGTAGTACACTGGGAGCATGGCAAACAGACACGAACATGGCCCTGCAGTAGCTCTTTGCCAGTACTGAGTGTGAGGATACATTACTGAATATTTTACTATTCACTGTGATCTCCTGCTATTCAACACCTTACCAAATAACTGGCTTTTTCTTCATTGCATTAGCGCACCGTAGAAATGCAAACTGAAGTCAAAATCCAGGCCACATCTTCAGAGCGCAAATGGTTTGGTTCAGGTTGTTTCCATGAGTGCCTCATCTACATAAAACCCTGTTAACGCTCTTAGGGAGCAGGCAAGGAAATTGAAACCTGAGGAGAGATGAAGATCTGGTTTATGACCATGAAATACTCTGTTCAAAAAGATTTAAGGGTATTTGGATGTGGAGCAAGGCTTGTCTTTTATTTCAGGTTTCTCTCAAAAGCAGGTCTAGTCAGAAAAAGAGGCTAAAAAACAAGAATAAGTAACAGAAACAAATAGTTGAGTTTAAAAGAAAAAACGTTAATTTGAAGATGCAGTTCTGAAAAATAACACAGGCCTATGCTGAAGATGTCGTATTAAACTAAGCAGAATACCAGTCCGGCCTATTCACCTCTTGTAGCTGGGTTCCTGTGACCCCAAACCTGCAGGTAAACTGAAAAAAGGAAACAAAGCATAAAGCCTATTTTGTTATAGTTGTAAATAACAATGGGCAAAAGACAAATTGTCTTTATTCTGCAGCTCTACCGAGTCTTAGCAAGAAGAGTCCAGTACCTTTGTGCTGGTTATGACACATTAAGAGATGGCACATAGGACCTTGAAGCTGAGGATTTAACAGAAGAAAGAAATAATGGAAGGATTTAAATGGATTAAGTGTGTGATGGGACTCAGGCAGAAGGAGGTGGAGATAACTTTAGCTATCTAGTAAACGAGAAGAGGGAGAGATGATAAATGGAGTCCTGAAGCCTCCACAGATTAAATTATCTTGGTAGGAGGCAGGTGTGAATTACTGGGGAAGTGTGAGGACTAAGGGGATTTTTTTTTTTTTTTTACTTGCTGGCATAAGATAAGTTCCCATTTATGTGACATGGTCACAGTAGGGCAACTGCTTGGAGTTGTGTATACCCATACACGTGTTATCTAAAGACTGGGGAATAATTCTTAGCACAAGAAAAGGAACTTCCAGTGTCTCACTAGAGACTCAATGAAGTGAAACAGGAGAGCAGCAGGAAGATTAACTTTGACATACATAGAAAAAAGGTATTAGTCACCATGGTAAAGACAATCTTACTGTAACGGCAAGTAATGAAACTAGTCTGAAGAAAAGTATACAGCAAATAGACAATGCTGCAGTTGTTGCTAGAAATCAGTGACACGACCTATTTCTGTATTCGTAACATCAATGGTTTTGCCATCACATTGCTACAAGTCTTTCACAACTACTTTTAAATCTATTTGTATTTCTCAAGCGGTAAGAAACTGTTTGGATGTGAGCCCATTATAGTGTCTACCCTGTTTTGTTACATTTTTCAGAATATATTTTCTTCCCATTTAACCTCTAATGGAGTAATCACTATTACCCTTATAGTAACAAGTTAAAATCAGGTTTATCGGAAGTTGAGTAAGATTTTGTCAAAAAGGAAAACAAATTCAAGTCTTTCTAATTTAAAACCGCAATTTATGTCCCTCTATTGAGCCCGTAGTGTAATTGCTCTAATAGAAAACAAAATTGTTTTCCTACTTTGACAAGTGTTCCCAATTTCAGAAATTGCTGATTGAAAGTCAGTGAAATTTTAGTAAAACAGGAACTTGAAGACACTTTCTACTTTGCAACCATTTAAGAAAAGCAATCAAAGTAGCTGTTTTCTAGGAGTTTTAGTCTTATCCAGGTTCTCTTGCACTGCATTTAGAGCATTATACTCAGTGGAAGAGGATTAAATGTTTTGTTACTAATTCAGAGTCTTATTACTGGAGGTAATAGCATTCGGATGTATCAACTGCTAGACTGCACGGTTTATAATCCTATTGACATAAACCAAAGTCAGATGTGAGCAGTACACAAGAGCAGCCCTGACCATGACAGCTGTCCCAGCTTTATCACCCAGCAAAACTGTATGCTTTCATTTAGTAGAAATATTTATTTCTAATTTCATGCTTTTTTTTTTTCTTTCTAGGTTTAAGCTGTTCACCCTAGGTTATGTTCTTTAGCACTTTGACTGCATTCTTAGAGGGTTACGGCCACTAGCTCCACTACTGGCAAGCTTGATTTTCTAAACACTCCTTGAGATCCACCCACACTATGAGGAGTACAGCTCTCCAAATGAAATCAATTTATTATTGTGAAACTTAATGATGCTATGGCAATAGGTACTTTTTGAATGCCATAGATTAGATAGATTAATCAGATGCTTAGAAGGTAGGTGGTTGATACTGGAAAGGCTAAGTATGCTTGCAGCGTATGTACAGACAACTCCAAAACTGCTAGCCAAATCAAGAGGGATTTGCATTGGTACTTTTAAAGAGAAATAGATTAGTGAACAACGTGCAGTTAAAACAAAAATAAAGTTTTAAGCCAAACTGGTGAGTGCAAAATAGTGTAAGTTTTCAGTAAACACTGCATTGCCTGATGCTGAATTCTCCAATATTGATGCTTGACAGCTCCAATATTATCTCTGTAAATGTAGGATTAGTTGTGTAATTCAGCTTTGAGGAACATTATTAACTGTATTAACATTGTAATAAATTCAATATATCTGATTCCTAACTACCTTGAAGCCAATGCCTGGTTTTATACATAACATTTGGGTAGGAGACGGGATAACGGGTATGAGTGGAGTTACAATGCAAAGCAAGTATTTTAAGACTGTGGAGCCTGATTTTCCTTAACTTAGCTGAGGCCCGAGATGGAACTGTTTTTAGCTCTGGAAGAGAGCAAGACCCTGATGTAAAGGCAGCCCTTTCATGGGTTCCCCAGAGCAGGGAGCTGCAACTGGGAGAGCACAGCAGCAGCAGCCCTTGCAGGTATGGAGTCAGAGCGGTGCGTGTATATAATTATATTCATGTTCTGATTATAGAGCCAGATGACTCAAACACATGTTGCTGCTGTTCCTAAGAGCGTAGAAAATTTAGACCACACCAGTCGCCACAAAAAAGATACATGATGACTGTCATTGTACTGGTTTGTAAGCAAGGCACATTGTCACCTTTATGAAAATCTGCTTCATTAAGAACAACATCAAAGTGACATTTTCATTTCATACTAATGACTGCATAATTATTAATTAGAGTAGCTACACAAGTAAAATCCCAAGGAAGTCAGTCATTCTTCACCATTGCCAGGTAGTTTTGGATTACTTTATTCAGTGGGAAAAATAATCCACCATGATTTTGGGGAAATATTGCATGTAGAAATTTTGCTGCTGTCAGTGAATATCCTCCTATGCCAGTCTTTAAAAAAAAGAGCATTTATTAAAGTGTTGTTATCACAGGTCAGTTAATTCTAATCATACCTTGCATTATCAATGTTTTGAACATACAGAACAATCAGAAGATTGTTCGACGTTGGGCTGAATCCCACTGAGTAGTAACCATGATTCCCAGTGACAGTTGTATATTCTATTATTAATATATTCCATTACTAATAGCATCTCTACTAATTTAAATTAGCTCTCCTACTTAAGCTTTTTTGCTATTTTAGATATTTCATTTAAATTGGACAGTGAAATAAAACTAATGTTTTGTTTTCAATCAGTTTCAGATTATTTGAGCTGTGCTCATTACAATTAAAAAACCTTCTATTAGCAAGTCAAGGTAGAAAGACTGAAATTGCAAGCACAATATATTTTTTTACAGTAAATTTTTCAAAATGATAGGATACTTTGAAAGTAAGAACATCTGATGCTTTTCAAATTTGTCTGTTTACATATACTATTGCTATTTCTTTGCTCTTTTTGTAGCATTAAAAATTATATTCTTAGAGTAGAAGCTGAAGCAGAGGGGATGGTCTAATTCAATGTTTTCTTTCCATACTGAAGAGCCAAAGTAAAGGCAAAGATAAGAGTGGATGAAAAATGGATTAAGCTACACTAATTGTTTTCACTGTGGTGGTCTGAAAATAACATACCACCATAATGCCATTTTTAATGAATACTTTGGCGTTAAAATTGGCATTTTAAAACTGCTTTGTGAAGTTTTAATTTTGAAGAATGGCAGCTACAGCGCAAAGTAACCTGCTGATAACTTTCATGCTTCCTCGTATGTGTTTTAGATAAAGCATACAGAC
Source organism: Anser brachyrhynchus (assembly GCF_964034855.1). Lineage (NCBI taxonomy): Eukaryota > Metazoa > Chordata > Aves > Anseriformes > Anatidae > Anser > Anser brachyrhynchus. The sequence continues at coordinate 44,249,053 of NC_137698.1, read as the reverse complement.
TATTAAAATATGGTTGTAATTCCCACTCACAGGTGTAATAACAAGTATCTATGAGTTCCACCTGTCCTACTGGCCTATCAGTGCTTTAAAAACTGAACATACACATAGCAGATCTGGATTTGTATCCTAAATAACAACTTGCATGTGCAGTAACATCTAGCATATGTATGCACGTTTGCACCAGAGGAAATGTGCAGACAGAAGTTTAATGCATGTTTACCCACCACACAAGAGTATTTGTCCAGCTATGAGAACCCAGGCTATTCTGTGAAGAGATACCTGTACTGAAGATACTCAGGATCACAGTTATAGACACCTATTAATTTGATCTCTAGTTGATTTTTTTCCATATTAAGTATGAGCACGTATTCATCAGTTTGTATATATTTAATATTTTCATACATAAAATTCTATGAATCTATATTGAAATTGAAAGCCCTTTAAAACTTAATTTGATATTAAATTTGTTCTGCCATGGTCTGTTGGTCAATACAAATAGGAAAACTTTATGAAGTGCTTGGTAAAGGAAGAGCATTCACCAGCAAATCTTTGCTTAAGAATGATTGCCCCTTAACACACATCAGCTTTGTAAAATTGAGAAATGTTTATGAATCAGCACTCAGAGAACATCATCACTCCCTAGATATGGTAAATAGATGCTGGTTAGCAAAATTATATCCCTGGAAAATGGTAAGGGTATGCACTCCAGTCAGGTGTCATACAGCAGTGCAGTTTCAAGAACAAGGACATCTTTAAAAAAAAAAGAAAAGGAGGTACTTAAAAGGCTGACTTAAGGAGATAAGTATGCATTTTGGTGGGCTATAGAGAAGCCAAACACAGGAAAATCTGGAAAGATGTTTTTATGATCATAAAAAGACCCGTAGGACTGCTACAGGGTGTCTGGGAAAGAGCTGTGTGTTGTTACACTGAAGGTCCTCATAATCAGAAAAATGATACAGTAGAAAAATCAGTAAGCTTTATCAGGGAAACATGAAGTCCAACTAAAGGATATGGATTTGGAAAACTTCGTTGTAAAGGTGAAAAACCATGGTTAATAGTAAGAAAAGATCTTGGAAATGGGGAATTTAATTACAAGACCAGTTATACACTCTGTAAAGAGTTCTGGGACATGAAAGACAGTATGGCGAAAAGGAGGACAGTGTAGGCTTTAATTAAACACAGAACATGGACCTGGCCCTCTAAATCAATCATTATTTCTAGGAGGCAAGGAGGAGCGCTGAGCTGTGTGAATGTGTGAACAGAATTTTGGGTAACAGCCCTGCAGACTTCTGAGGAAATACTTTGACAGATGCCGAGTGGGACTACTACTCCTTATGTTCATCCCAAAGGCAACAAAAAAATTAAAATTACTTCATGGTATCCAAGAAAAATCTAAAAAATATCTTAATGTAAGTCTTGGAGTTTATTTTTTTCCCCAGGATTGGAGTGAGGTATTGGAAAGAAAACACTAATGTTCTGGTTCAGATGGAACTCACACCCTACTTCTGGCAATTCAGGATAGCTTTCCTCTAATGCAAAAACTAATTCTCTTGCCCTTGTTACATACTTAACTGCAATTAAAGCATAGATCCAACTCTTAAAGCAGTTTAAACTTGTCTATCTCCATAAACATGAGCAGGAACATGCTTCTTTAACATCAGCTAAGAATTAACCCACCACCTACATAAGTGGTCTAAAACAGCAGTCTCCCAAAAGATTGGAAAGTATGGTTATCGTCTTTATGCAAAAATCATATCAAAATAGTTCTGAGTGATAAACCATTACTCAGTCTTTCCAGGTAAGTCAGCAAAAACTTCACATTCACACCAAGAAGGGGCTCTTGCTGATGACATTTGAGTATCTAACATCAGGTAATGGTATGACATTTGCCTGCAACTTGCTTAACTTGTGTCTGGTTGACTGCTAGGTATTGCTGATCCCAATTCCTGTTATATGCCAACTTTATCTTTTGTTATTTTTGTTTTCTTGCTGAAAAGGAGTTATTTGACTGGACATGAGCTTAGGATTAGAAGACTCCAGGTTTTACAAGAAAAAAGAAAACCAATAAAATACTTCTAGGGCATGTTAAAATCTTCCTTTAAGCATTGTCAGGTAACACTAGTTACTAGGGGAAAAGGCTTTGAATCAAACATCTGGAAGCAAATCAGTCACAACATTCCTGCAACCTTTGAAGCAAAACAGTCAGAGTAGATGGCAGAAGAGAAAAATGTAATCTCAGAAAAAGTTGCCATCTTTCAGTCATGGAAAACTTGTACATTTAACTGATATCAGCTAGGTACGTCTGCACAAACTGAGAACGAACAGCACTGAGGAATGACCCACAACTGACCACTACAGCCAGCCGTGGATATTACATCACACATCTCAGTTACGGTGATCGATCTTTCAGGTCTTTATTTCTATTAGTCTAGTGGCACAGATGCTCTTCTACCTGCTTCCACAAACATTTTCCATTCTCTCTGGAAAAAGTACTTCCTTTAAAACCTCTCTTCAACACAGGGGCCAGAGCTGAAATGTAAACCTATTGCCCCAGATCAGACCAATGACACTGGATCATGCTGACGTGGTAGAGAAGTACATGCTTTACCAAATGCAGAGATTAATACTTTAATCAAGTAGCTAACTGCAAGTATATTAAAGCAACAAAGTGATAAAATGTGGTTTACTTCAGCTTTGCTTTCTAATAAATGTAATAACCAAAGGTTTCCATATCAGCTAGATATTCGTGTTTCTCCTGTGTGAAACATCTTGGGTCCAGTTCACACTATAGTCCTTCCTTCACTCTGGACACTTTTTTAATATTCTGCCATCTATTTCCACAGAACCTTTGAGAATTTTGCATTACTAGGGCTGTTACTCTTCAATAAGATCCAATTTAAAGTGGTTAATGAATTCACAAGTACTGACTGAGCTGGGGACAGGCAAACATACATTCATGAAGAACGCCCGATTGCATGAGACATGCTTGTCTTAGGAAGACTCATTAGAAAAACTTTTAAAGAGTTTCTCTGTTCCAGTCAAGCAGTGAAGCATGCTCCCAGTTCCAAAATAAAGTATTTGAAGATAAGGCTAAAGAAATGCGTGGTTAAATATCAAGGGATCATTCAGAGATACCTAGGTCCTCAGCAGCAGATAAACATAGAAGTTTTTAAAAGAACAGCTTAAGAATGGCTAGATTTTTTTTCCATATGACAATTAAAATGTAAGATAATTCATTTGCTCCAAAACCAATTATTAATGTGACTTCCTGGCTTGTCAAGAAGTCCTAAGAAATATTCTTAGATCTTTACACTTCTGGGATTTGAAGATCATACTTCAATCTTTATATTACTTTTTCCCCTGAAGAACTGAATCCACCTGTTATTGTGCAGCATATGCATTAATCCTCTATTATAACTTAGGTTTCTAACACCATCCTTGGAAATTGCAGTTTTTTTAAAAATAGAAACCAAGCTATTTCTAACAAGCACATCACATAACAATTGTGAAAAGTAATAATGAAATGATCTTACTGGATCATTTTAAGCATTAGGTCTCATAAGTCAGGCTTTACAAGTATAGTTGTATTGAGTGGTTTTTAAGGAGCAAAGGATGGGTAAATGCTATGTTCTGCCAACAAAAAACTCTTTCCTCATAGGGAAAAGCCCTGTACAACTAAATGAGTAATAATATACGGAAATGATTATGCTTTTCTGCTCAGACCCTTTGCATAATAAGGGACAGAGTATTTCAGCCAGAGTATTTTACATCTTTTATTTTTAATTGAATCGTTTAAAAAGAAACCCTTCCTTTCCATTTGTTTTAATGTCTACAATCAACATTGCTAATTGCCTGGATTTTATGAGCTTACTTGCAGGGACAGGTGATTTAATGATATTATATTGGGTAAATACCTTTTCCAGGATGAAAAGAATCCCTGGGGAATATAGTAAAACTCCCTTCCTTCTTTCCCTTTGTTTTTTCTTGTTCCTGCAACAAGAGTTTCACTTTTCAAAAGTACATCTGAGAATACCCTCAATCACATACAGCATTAAGATTGCATGCTCATATATGCTTTAGGAATTGTGTTTCTAGTATTTTGGATCTTAGATATCTTCCTGATGCATACAGAAAAGACATGAAAAAATAATCTAGAAAAGAAAGTGTTTTGAGTATCTAGAAATACCAAGAACTGGTTGTTTTCCCTACCTACGGAAGCAACTCTAGAACATGACTAAGGCACTGAAGCTTATTTTAATAATCTTTCTGACAATGATTTATTCTATTCTACAGATGCTTCTACTGGAGTGAAGTATTATATACTCAGTCCTAAGAGGCTTTTGGGCCTTATCCCTACCTTGATTTAGAGTAACTTAAGGAGGATATTAAAATAAGTACACTTATGCAGAGAAAAGGATGAGTTGCAACAGAATGAAAGTTAATCAGTTTGGCTTTTTCACTAACGACAGAAGTTAGTATAACAGATTGTCAGATGCTGTACCCTTCTGAACAGTTTCCAACTTTAGAGATTATACTGTATGGCTCATGTAAAAGGACCAAATTAAACATCTATTACAACATTCTTCTTGTCTTTGGTGAGTCAATATGTCAAACAAAATATTGTTCAGGTTCCTAAAACTGGAATTTTTAAAAGTACTTAGATTACAAATTGGAATTTTGCCATGGGTAATAAATAAAGAGCTATTAACTGTTTCAAGCAGTATTGGAGTAATTTTGCAGGTGCACTTTGAAAGCAGTGAAGATGCTTGAATGTTTCTTTTTTAAATAACAGTAAGAAGGGATATTGCAAATTATTTCTAGAAACATCTAAATGGCTTTGCAATTCTGCATCTTATTGAGAAAGTGCATGAAAAATTGCATTCTCAATCCACTATCAAATAATCACTACAGCGGTTAACTCCTTTGCATATATCTTGTACACAATATAAAAAATGCATGTCTATTGCTGACTAATTTCAAAAGAACAATTGAGTTTTTCATGTTGTCTAAAGTTTCCTAAAAATTATGTAGAATTTAAAAGATAAAAGTGAATCCAAAGTGGGACTGATAGAATACTTTTGCCTGTTAGCTACTTGCTCTGGTGTTTCTGTGAATCTCATCAGAAACATTTGAAATTTTAGGTTCCCAAGTGCTCTTGTAGATGTGGCCTTTCATTTTCAGAAATGTCTGGCAGAAATATCAATTAGGCTGTTTTTAAGTGAACATTTTCCCTTTAACAAAATTACTGTATTCAGAAGACAGGAGGTAACCCTGGCAGTGAAATTACTACATTTTGACTCCAAACATTGCTGATGTATCTCAAAAAAAAGCATGTGGATTACTTTTTCAAGTGTCCTCTTTTACAGGTTGAATAGGCTAAATTATATATCATACATTATTGCTTCCAATTCTTTGGCTGCCTGAATCTATCCCGTGGAATAACAAGAATTACATTAATTACACCTCCAAGGACAGCAGGAGGCATGATGTGCTCCTTCTTGGACCCTGCAAGCAGGAGGCCCTTCTTGTGTGCTCTATCAGATCTCAGGAGGGATGATCCCTTGGGGATGGTGTAGCTGTGTATGCATAAAGGGGAGCCAACCCTTCCCTTGCAAACACCCGAAACATCAGGTCATCTCTTTCCTAATAGAAACGTTCTAGGCAGGGAGAGATGCCATTAGCTGAAAGGCTGGTTTGGTAGGTCCTCCAGGTTCAGATAGCCACGATAAGCATCTCAGGCCCCACTCACTCCCCACTCTCCTGCTGTAACCTCTCCCCAGCCTGTGGTTTCCCCCTGTGCTGGCTATCTTGCAACATTTTTTCAATAGCAGTGTGGCTGCTGCCTTTCCAGCCCTGCTGCAGAGGGGTGGCACTCAACAGAGGCTGATGGAAATCACAGCCAGCTCCATATCTTCACTTACATCACCAGCCACAGCTGTCAGCTTCCAGCTTTCTTCCTTTGATTTGGCTACTTCAAATTCAAGCAAGCAGCAGCTTTCCATAGGCTGACATGCTGCAAAGGGAGCAAGATCTTCCAGGGGAAAGACCGGTGGCGAAGACAAAGTGCAATTGTGCTATTCAAAACATGCAAGGAATGAAGTAATATGGGCTATTCCTCCCACTCCTCGCAGGCTTTCATCAGAACTGCAGCCAGCTGAAGGCATTGATCTCAGCCTGTAGCCTTCTTGGAAGGCAGTCTAAAGAACAGAAAATTTATTTCCAGAAGAATTAAAGCCTATTTCAAACCTCAGCACCCTCCACCATTGAAGCACCTTTTTCATTTTTTGGCTCCCTTCGCTTCATAGAGCCACACAACTGAAACAAGCTCATTCAAATGTTTTCCCTTGAGGAATGCAGAGAGACATTCATTACAGATGTTATCATGTAGGTTTACCTTATACTGAAATACAGTAACAACCACAGGTATTGGTGCACATGAAAGTGAATAAAACTGACATCCACTTGTTAGCCTACCTAGTGAAGAAGGAAAGGGCCAAGTCATGACTGAAGTGCTATGGCAGGAATGCACTATTTGCCCTTCCACTTACTAGAAAATTCTGTTCAGTTACAGCTGATCATTTACCACACCGCTTTACAATTTACAGTAGTGAATGTAGTAGCCTTCAAACTCCAGTTGTAGGCACTAAGCTTTCCCTATGTACATTTTAGTCCATCTAACACGATGGCTAACAACCTCTCATTTTTCTATTTCCTACATGACAAACATTGCAGAGATAGACAAATGTTTCTATTCACGTGACTTATTTTAAGTATAACACACCAAAAATGCAGAATACATACCAAGACTGCTGAAGCAGTAAATATGCAGCATACCTATCAAGGCTCCAAAGCTCTTTTGACCACACACACACCCTTCCTCTTGCTCATGTAAAACAATGAGTCAGCTCAACTGCATGAAGGAATTTGTACACTATTCACAGGAACAACATCCCAAAATGTTATGAGTTCAGGGTTTAATAGTCATGATTTTGAAAACCACAAAGTATTTCATTTAAATTCTAAATCTCCATGGCTCCTTTTGAGAAACTGTGCCTGATGATATCCCATTGATAAGATTTTTCATTAGGAACATCTTGGAAAAAAAACCCACACAATATCTGAAAAACGTTTTCTGTATGTCTTTGTACTAATCAACCATCCAGGTATTTTATCTCTCAAGTTTTTATTGTGTCATATGGCTTATTCAGCTGAGCAAATGATGACATTTGCCTCAGAAACTTAGCTCCTTTCTTAGATAGCTAAGAAAGAATTATACCACATAAGGTTTTAAATAGTACTTTGCGTGATTCATCAGTTCATGACATCCATACATCATTACTTCTTAAAGCAGTTTATGGCAGTAAGGATTTTATTCTACATTAGCAAATGCAAGTAAAAGGAAAACAAAACAAAACACAAAATGAAAAAAAGATCTTAAAGCTACATATCCTGCAAGTTTTCCAGACAGAATATTGGAAAACCTCCAGTGGAATCTTGATGTAATTCAAATGGTGGAGACTGCACAACTTCAATTGCTATTTCTCTTTTGTACAAAGTAAAGCCTTCATCCTGACCTTGAAAAAAAAAGACATCTAAAGAGGCTTTTTTCTTCCTTAAGAATACAAAGGAATTTTATAAGTTGTGATTACTTTGCTCATTAGGCAGTCTTATGTTTAAAAATAATCAAAGCCATAACTTTTCCTCCGATGCTTTTGAGGGAGAAAAAAAGATAATAATAATTTGATCTTGTACTTGTCAACATTTTTCTTTATGTGGTTTGAATCTGCCTTCAGCACACTCTGAGATGAGAGCCAAAGAGTCACTATTCAGAGCTGCAGAATTCAAACAATGTATGAACTCCAGAAAACTCTTCCTTGTGCCAGTAAATACATAACTCTTAAAAAAAAATGCAAATGGCACATTGTTATACTCTTGGAATATTTGTAAGGCTTTAAGTGGAAAAAATGGACAGTAGGACTTATCAGCCCGAGCATCAAGAAGGCTGTGCTGTGATGGGAACTAGATCATAAGGTTTTTCTTAAGTAGCCATCCTAATCTAGGAAGTCAGTTCCTTAAAAAAAGTTTCACAAAATAAATTTTAGTAACACTCTTCAGGATGATATCCTTTTACAATATAAAACAAATCCATACTGAAAACACTCCATAACATTAACTTATATACTTTCAGCAGTTATAATCTCTTCTCTATCAAAGTGGCATTTAGTTTTACTCTACCTTCAATACCCTTCAACCTTGAGATTTACCCAAGCAGCCCAGGGCAGAGGACTCCAGCACCCCAAAAAAGCTCTCCTCAGCCTTTAGCAGCCAGCACACTGCTCCAGGACGACTAAGCAATAATTCGGGAAGAGCCCCAGGAGCAGGCACCCTCACAGCACCACTCAAACCAGGATTAGAGCCAGGGCTGGGCTGAAATAGCCCCTGAGGCAAGGGATGGGGTGGGGGCATCAGGTGCTTCTACTTGGGCAATTAGGAACCATTGGTTCCCTCAGGGCACTTGTACCAAAGCTTCATAGAATGGGGAAGGTGGTCTTTTAGTTATGTGAACGGTCTAAACTCAACCAGGTGTTCAACAATAACTTCATGTCCCATCCCTTGTTCTTCAAGACAAGCAGTGGCTCCTGGGGGCTTTGAGGCAACTTGATATGGTCATTGAGAGAAGGGTTTGCCCCTTAGAAATTTTTTGGACTTTTTTGGACTGTTATCCCCAGGTGGTTTGATCCATCGATAGCAAGGCCACAACGATGTCTTGAGTGGTCTAAGGCAGTTCAAAATTGAAGATACTATTTTATTTCTTGTTGTCTACTTTTTTATTGCTGGTTCTCAGGAAAACCTTTTTTTGCTCCCATGGAATAAATAGAAACACTTTTTTATTTTGGTATAATACATAAGGAAATTCCCTTCCAAACTTTCCACAGGTTTAAGTATCTGCCTTAAAAATGTCAATAATCAAATTTTATTGCACAACAGAAATGTTCTCAATATTTGTTTATTGCATGTTGTGAAATTAAAAAAAAAAAGTGAATATGCACACTGTAAATTTAAGTGGAATAAATGATGGACATACAGTCACATAAACTTCTAAATTTCCTTAAACAAGATGCTCACCGTCTCTTATAATCCTGGAGGGAGGGAGGGAGAGGGGGCTGTTTCTTGTTTTGGTAGAGACTGTTTCTGTGGTAATGTTAACCGAGGCTGGATCATTGTTCTGATTTTAATTACTCTTGACATATTTTGTTTAAAATTCCACACTGCTGTTGTAAGACACTTTTACTGTAGACACTGCTTACTGATATTTTTCCCTGATGAAAACATCACAGTTAGAGGTCTATTAAGGTCAAATATTTCCTGCTGCAGTTCTGGAAGTTCAGGAACTTCCCATCACATTTATTTGTGTTTTGTTTTCAGAAAGACTTCCCTGAGAAAAAAAAATACAAACCTTAAAATTAACTCACGGTATGTAGTCAAACAAATCTTAAGGGATAATTTAATGAAGAAAATTGGCAGTTTCATTTTACTTTTCTTACTTATTAGCAGAATGCATACAATTGTAATCTTTTTAGGTTAATTTATTTCTATACTCCAGTCTCCTCTTCAGATTCAGAGGATCACAGAACAAAAATAGCATGCAGCTGGAAAAGATGATGTGAGTTATTGAATCAAGTATCACATTACAAATAATCCCATTATTTATCTACGATCCAATTTAACGTGGTGAGGTGTATTTATGTGCAGATGCAAGAGTGCACAGAGGGACAGCTATATGGAGGATCTATGATATTAAGTCTTCAAAGTTGCTCAGTATTTTCAACAATCTTAGGGGCACCTGGGAACATTCATTTCTTCCCAAGGTCTTATGGGGATACTCTACTGTATTTATAACATGGAAAGAACTTTCACTTTTTTTAAAGGAGCTCGATGCTTGTGCTTTCCTAGGCAAATGCATTTTCATTTCATTGGACATTTTGCATTATATGTATATCTCACAACAGCCATGAAAGACCATCGCATCTTGGCAGCGCCTTTAGCCATTTGGTTCAATTTAGTTTTCACATTCAAAATTTGAAAAGTAGGGTCAAAGGAAATACAATAGCTTTGAACTGCTGCATGTTTACAGTATTCTTCTTACAGAAGCATTCAAATGCATTTCTGTACTACCCATTGATGGTAAGGATCTCAAACAATAGAGAAGACTGAATGACTGAATGACTTTTTTTTTCATAAAAAATCTTTTTTGCATATTACATAATTTGTGCAAAAGTATTTGATGTGATCATCTTGAATGTGCTGCATTCATGTCCAATTTTACACAGTATTCTCTTTGTACTCACAATTTGGTAAAGTGACTCAGTATCATACCACTCCAATTCTATATGCATGAATAATTTTTTCCATGAACTTCACTTTCCTTTGGACAAAATGTTAGTTGTAATAATAATAATAATAACAAAAAGTTATAATTACCAGAAAATATTTTTATTAATAATAAATAATAAATAAAAATGGCACTAAATTATGTATATTTGACCAAGCTTGATTGACCATCTTGAAATGTTTTTGTGTGTTTTTTAAGCTTTTCTAAAGAAATTTTCATGGTTTTCATATGCAAGATATTTAACAAGCCTTAGTTTTGGCTGGATAAACACATCTATTCTTAATCTGGTCTAAAAGTAAGTTCATTATGCTTTTCCGTCTGTTTAGTTTTGGGAAACAGAAATAATGCCTTAGCAGAAAGAACTGAAAACTTTGGCTTTTACATTATCTGTCTTCTCCAAAGACAACCCACAAGTATGTTAGCTAGTCGCAATTCACTGAAAATACATGTACTAGTGAGCTCACTTCAGTGTTGGTTCCTGAGGAGTATACTGACTAAAAGGAAGAATGCTAGTTTTAATCCTTTTCTGTTTTCCTTCATTAGACGCATTGTAAAATAGTTTAGAGATGTAAATAGATTTTCTACTATCATGACCTAAAACCTAGTTAAATCAGTAGGAGTCTTTCCAGGGATTTCAATGGTTTTTGGATCGAGTTGTGGTAGAGAAACCTCTAATTGATAGAGGATTATTTCTTCCATGTTTATTTTGTATACCATATGGAATAAACCTCTGGGCTACACTACAAGATAAAGTAGGAAGAATAATATATGTTTACACCTACCATCTAAACTAGCTGTGTAACTTACAGTCTGTTTACTGTGAAACTGTAGAATGGAAACAGGTTTCTTTGTGCGGACTGTAATGACAGTGCCTATTTTATCTTACTGCTGCATCATGAATTTCATTTACATACGTTGATTTACTGAAACAGATGATGTTCAGAATCAAATGTATTTTACACTCTGTATTAATATTAGGCTCAGAACTGCTCACATAAAGCCAAACACAGGATTAAGACATCTGCATTTCAAGTTCACTTATTTTGGAAATGAAAAAAAATCTGACTTTCTTATCCTCATTCCTTAACAAATACTGCAGTATCTGAACTGAGGATTCAAGAATGTAAAGTCCCAGCTCTTCACTGTGAGTGTCAAGGATCACTAGAAAGTGTAAATGTTAATTATTTAAACACTAATCCATTCTACCATACGTTTTAGGATTAAACAACTGTTTACCTTTAAAAAATCATGTATGTACATTTGTCAAAGAATAAAGAAAAACAACTGAACACATTACTTTTAGAGTTCATTTTGTCTTTTACTTTGATTTTTCCTTTCATGTGCATGTAATTGAGTCTGGAATATTATATTACTTTGGCAGGTAGTTTTACAAGAAGCTAACTGGCTATGCTTTTCAATATTGTTTCATATTTATATACTGTCTGCTATCCCAGAGGATCTCGGACCTGTTTCGCAAACTAACTGCACACAGCAAAAGTGAGCTGCAGCTGCCCTGGTATGAAATTGGCAGACAAAAAACAGAAAGTGTAGTGCACAGCTGAGAAGGGAAACAGCAATTAATGCCATTTAGAAAAAAGCTGAATCTTATAAAATGTTCTGCTGGACTGGTAAGGTTCTCACAGTGACCAAAAGACAGCAAAACCAGTCACCAACTCCAGTCTTGGGTTATTCAATCTAATACTTATCTAATCTTAAAAGCAGATCTGAAGATGCACCGGGGGACTTGTGTATGGTGGTGGGGAGCGCTGCTGTGTGCGGGTGTTGGGTTACCAGCCCTTGGATTCAGAACACTGGGTGAGGTGCCAAATTCTTCCTATAACAACATATGGTGAGAGTTAAACTTCTGAGGAGGATGCAAAACAGCCTCTGTGCTGAGCAGGGAGAAACGTCAGTCGGTTTGATATAAAATGCTGGTGAGGACCTCCCCTCTCTCCTTGTCTTGGGTTTTTATCCAATGTTTTTCCTTATGTGCCTTTAGGATCTCTCTAAAGCTGTTTGAACTCCCTGCGTAAGGACAGAAATGTCTCAGAGAGATGCATTTCACTTAGCCGAGACAATTACCTTTAGGTGGAAATAATTCTTTGGAGGTTCTTCTTTCCCTACCCTTCTATTAATTCTAAGAAAGAGCCTGCAAAGTGAGAACCCTGTCAGGACTCCTCTGCCAGCTGATAGATCCCCTCTCTGGAGACTGGTGGTATCTCAGCTATTTCTCTCCACTTCCTTTTTACAAGTGTTTTGTTTTTGTTTATTTTTTTTTTCTGCTTTTCAAAACATATTTGAAAGCAATCTTCTAGCAGCATGACATCTGTGTGGAATGTACGGTGATCTTCTCTACATTCAGGAAAGGCTGACACATCTCAGCTAGATCTGCAACTAGGCTTAAATAATGATATTCTGTACAAGAATCTGTTTTCTTGTGGCTCATTTGTCTGTTCACATTTAGGTAAGCAAGTTTCATTTTCAGCTGAGGTTATGCAAAAATATTGTGATGACAAATGCAATTTAGAAACGAAGCCTTCACACTGCAGGCATTATCCATTAGAAGTCCACTTTGAATCTCATTTTCCTAAATATACTCAGCTGATTTGAATAATTAAAAAGCTTAGCATGACTTGAACTTCTACATACGAAAAGTCCTGAGAAACTTCAATCAGTCCAGTTGGTGAACAGAAGCAACTTTTAATAAGTGACTTTGCCTATCATACAGTGAAATTTTGAATATACTAACCCAGTATTTAGAAATTTAAAGCATACTTTGGATATTCATTGATCAATATTAGAATTGTACCTTTTTATGCAGAAGATTAAAAGATTAAAAAAGAATAACTTTGTCAGACACAATGGGTAATGTGAGCCATTAATGTGACCTTTGTAAAGCAACTTCTTAACGCTGTACTAGATAAGCTGCAACGTGTAAACTGCTGACTGACTGCAAAATTTGTCTGTACCTCTAAACAGAGCGCTATGTAGCCGATATGTTTCTGGTGCATTGGAATTTTTTTCTGAAACAAGATAATTGTTGAAACTTAACTAAAGGAAAAAGTCAATTCTGTGACCAAAAAGTCCATTATATCTTGAAGTGTTAAAAATGAAGAAGAGCCCTCAGTTACAAAAGAGAATTTCATATAATAATAATACAGACTGCAATAGTGAGAGATTTCTATTTAATTATGTGATTACAATACTTACATTTAATTACAGTACCTGTGATTAAGAATACAAAATTCTCAGAGATGAGGTCAGAGGACAATTTGCTGATGATTTGGATAGGTCCTAGAAAAAAACCCACACTATATGCATGGTTAACTATAGAAAACTGTGAAGGGCTAACTCTATACTTTGAAACTGAATTCCCAATAGTATCCTCAATTACAGCACTTTATGACTTCCAAAATGCTAATAACAATTCAGAAAACTGAAAATTTTTAGTTGACTCACTACGACAAGAAATAATGGGTTGAAACTGGAATGAGTCACAGCAGGCAGTAAGAAAAGTTTACCGTGAGTGAAGTTTTGGAAGCACTGAAATAGGTCACTTGGGCAGGGCTACAGTCCTCATCCCTGAATGTCTTGAGAAAGAACTTGCATAATTATCTAATGTAAAGGACGTGAATCTAATTGGCCTTCCTTGTACAGACAAAGTGACCTCTGAAATGCCTTTCACCTCCAGGATGGCATTGTACAGAAATAACACATAGCCACTTGCTACTCATGATGTCTAGATCCTGGTCTGAATCCAGACTTCTACAGGGATTTAAAGATGTTCAGATACCATGTTAGGCAGGGGATCATCCCAGACTGAGACAGAAGTCTCAGATTCTCCATATTACAGACTGAATTTAAGTAGCCCTGATTCAGTCTGCTCCTTGGAAGACTCGGTTTCAGTATTAAAAAAGTGTGTTAAGTTGGTTAAAATTGACTTGAATTAGTTTGCATTTACGATTCTCTGTTCTTCTTACTATAAAGAACTGATCAAAGGTACATACTGCTTTGAATTGTACTTGTGAAATATGAGTCCCCATCTGGAAAGCTTAGCTAAAATTAGCCAAAATATGTGTGGTTGCATGCACCTCTGACTTCAGTTCAAAGCAAAAAGGCAAAGAAAGGCCAAGTGATTTTTAACATGAATTGGTAAACTCACGCTACCAAATGTACTGTAAGGGAAGCAATGTCTTAAATCAAGCATTCAACCCTACCTGTAATCCCACTGAATTAAGCAAGAGTACTTGTATAGATAGTGCTTACAGAGAGTAAGAGTGGAAGAATCAAGCTCCCTAACTTGTCTTTGTTTATTCATTTCTTGGATAGAAATCCCCCCACACACACAGTACAAGCATAGGATTAATGAGTTAGAACTATTTAATAAGTGCCTGGATTTGCATCCAGGCATGGTTTCGATGTATCTCTTCCAAAGAGACCAATAATCCAACCAGCTAACCTTGATCTTGCTAAAACTCCCTCCTTGTTAGAAAGTAAGGCTTAGAGATTTTTGTTTTGTTTTGTTTTAATTAGTAAACTTTATTTTTTTATTTAATTAGTAACTAACAGTTGTTTAATTATCTTTGCTGCTGCCTATGCCCTTTCAAAGGAGAGTGGTAAGTAATTTGAAGTGAAAATAAGCAGAATGTTTGAATGCTTTGGAAACAGTGAACATCCATCAGTTGCATAGATTTCCCATAATAACAACGATTGGAGTTTATCAGCCCAATTGTTAACTGCAGGCAGTTAGCCAGCCAGCCACAGTTACTAAAGCAGCTCCATGACCTATTGGCACCTTGCCTAATTATATTTTTGATAACAGGCTGTAGATATAATTAGAAGTGTAAGTGCAATATAAAGAGATAGCAGGCTTGTTTCACACCCTCTTATAAACTGGAACATAATTAGATGCAGGATACTGTCACATACCATGCTGTGTAGCTGATTTCAAAAGCACTGCATTATAGGTAAGTGGGACTGTCTGACTGACTCTGGAAAATTGTGTTCAATCCCCAGGCTCTCAGAAACATAATTTCCTTTTTTATATAGGAAATTTTAGCAATAACTGAGGGGAATTTTTACCCATTTGGGAAATTATGCCATTTTTACTTGGCAGAGAAATGATTGCATTGCATCTTAGAGGGAAAAATAGCGAGCTATGAAGAACATAAATGTCTTTAACCATTCAGATGTTACAAAAAGGAAAGTCTAATCAATGAATATTTATTGATTGCTCAAACTCTTCCCTCAGTGTCACAGCAAACATCTGCTTGAAACTATCTTGGGTACGAGTCTTGGGTACTCATTCTTGTTTTGCCATTGGATGTGACCAGTTGTTCAAAATGGTGCCAAGCTTAATTACTAAGCCAGACAGCTTCGTGCTACAAACAAATGTGCAGCTTGGAAACTTGTTACTTAAATGTGTAAAGTGGGTATAAAACGCCATTTATTCCAAGGAAAGGAGTGTGGCAAGAAACTAACAGGTGCAGTGCTGCTTGTGATAACTTCTGAGATCATTTTTGTCTCTTTGATCAGAACTGGGCTGACTGTGAAAATACCTGGGAAATTACTCCTTGTGATTTGGAGGTAATGGTTGTTTGCAGAGTAGGGCCTGGGAGGGGTCCTTTAATAGGGAAAAAAAAATAAGGAAAATGAAGTGAATCTGTGAATCTGTGAATCTGTGAAGTGCTCTGATTTGAAGAGAGGAAGGAAGGATTTATTAAAAGGAAGGAAGGATTTATTAAAACAAACATCCATAGCTATTAACACCCTGCACTACAGTCAGAGTGACTTGTCCAGTGACTGTGACAATTCACAGAGTTAGAGTGTCCAGTCCCTGATCTGCTGAATTATACTGACACAAACTGCCTAGACACTGATATGTAATAATCCTTTTCAGCATGGAGATTTAACTAGAAATGACAGCTTTCAAATGCTTATAGCTTCATTATCTGAGCCCAGAAATAATCTACAGGAAAAAAAAAAATATCGAATCTCCACCAAAGGCAATTGGAAGCAAAGGAATTGGAAAGCAATTTCACATAGCTAAATTTTACAGAAGAATGCTTTACCATGTATTCTGCAACTATATATGACCTGTGCACATTGCATATGCAGTAGATACATCAGTCACAAGCAAATCCCCTTGCTATCGTGTTTCCTGCTGCACCAGTAAAAGAGATGCGAAGGACAGACAGGCTACTATAAACAACCATGCTCTCAGGGAGTGTAAGAATGAGTTATTTGATATAAAATTACCATAGGATCTATCATCTAATACAAATTACAACCCAAATACATTTGTTTGTCTTATTTGAGCGATATAGGCCCACTCCATTCCATCCCATGAGTGTCTCTAGCAGAATGTGGTTGTACAGAATGATGAAATTAAGCACAGCAAATATTCCGTGCCTCATAACATCTTATGTATGATATTAAGGAGTTCATCTTCCTTGGAAATTATTCATTTCTGAACATTAATTCTTTCTCCCTTTGTCATGATGTTCAAACAGATTCAAGAATCAGGCAAAGATGTCAGGATCCCTCTTGCTCTTGCCACTGAGCTCTAACACAGACAGAGCCCAGCCACCAGCAAGCCCTCACACGGCGTGAGTCCTCTTTGCTCCCTGCAGTAGTCAGCAAGCCATAGCACACGTTGACAGCTCTTTGTGTCATTTTTGTCTGATAAGTTAGTTTAGCAGGCCCCTTCATAGCTGTCTCCGTGCACCTTCAGAAACTGCGAGGGAGAATTCAAATCTTACTGACGGAGTCTGATATGACTCTGTGTGCTCAAGAAGAGATTTCTGATGTAGCCTGAAAGTGCCTAAGTGATGCAGAGGGGAGACTGCCAGAGAGAGAAGGAAAAAGAGTTCCTTGGGGAAAATGGTAAAACTATTGACCCAAGAACTTTGTAGCTTCTTCTTGAACAGTCTCACTGCAGTAGGAGTTAACTACACCATCCCATCAGCATGCTCAGACATTTCTGTAATTGGCCTCTTTGATATTCTGCAAGACTTCGTCTGGACCCTGCAAGAGGGCTTTGCATTCTGGTGTAGCACTGTAGGCACAGCCGTACCAGCATGAGCACGCGCATATTTTTGCACATGCGAAATAGCTCATACAGCCATTTGAGCTCCTTCTGTGACCATATAGGGACAGATCCTGCAGTGGTGGCACTTTGATGTCGATAGGACAATGGCAACTTGCAGCAACAGTGAATCTGCAAAAATAATCAATAGTCATGCATTAGCTCTTCTAGTTATATTTTCACCTTGCATGGTCTTGCTATTTCTTATTTCCCTGGGACATACTCATTATTACTCTGTCTCCAGAGAAAGGGTTAGCTAGCGAACTTACAAAACATTTTAGACCGTACACTCAGCAATTCTTTAAGATCATTTTTATGGTGAAATATGACCACAGGTTCCCTTTTATTTTTCTGTTACTGGCTTCAGTGGGAATGCATAGCATTTTATTAAGGAGATTAATGCCTCGGGACACTGTGTATGAGAACTCAAGCTGGCAGATATTTAAATAAGTTAACAGAAAAATAGGTTTAAAAATATTGCCAGGCAGAGACATTGTGCTATAATACCCCTGCATTACATATATTATTTTTATTATGTTGGACTTTTCTGGCCTGAATTCTAGAAGGACCCTGTTCCTCAAGTTACTTTAACCCTGCAAAGTTACAAGCTGCAGACCTCCATTTGTATCTTTCCATCTATAGGTCTTTTTTGATGGTGATCTACATAGCAATCAAAAAACCAGAGATTTGGTGAGACCCTCATTCTAAAAATCCTAACAGAGTTAAATACAGGAACAGCTTTCATACAAGAAACCAAACTAGCAATGTTTCCTGCTCTCCCTATCAATTATGCTATGAGTTTCTGGATGCCTCCCACAACTATGTTATGTTGGCTCCTAATTTCCAGCCTTACCTGCCAGACCCCCCAAAATAAATGCCCATAACTAAATATTATACATAGTTATAAATGGGTCTTTATCAGAATTAAAGAGCTGGCTGAGCATATTAAAAGGTACTTTGCCATACCCCTGAGTAGAGCTGATGTAATTTTATTCTAATAGTCAAATTTCTAACTGAAATTTACCTCATTCTAACTTTCAAACTAACTAACAAATTTCTAACTGAAATTTGACTATTAGTATTTTGGAAGAGAAGACTTGTTTGTTTGTTTTCATTCACCTATGGCCATAGGTAATTTAGAAACAGAGAGATTGCTATGAAGAATCCACAAAGCCAGATACAACAACACCAAGCCAGATGCATGAGAACACAAACCACAGCCAGACACATGAGAACATGGAGAAAACATTCTCAGAGGGATTATGTGTGTCTGGGAGGCTCTAATGTTGGTCATTCTGCTCTTTGGAGACTGACATAAACTTTGAAGTACTTTTATTTTTTCCATTTTTTAAAATCAAATTTCCTGATATTTCTTTAACCTACATTACTATAAATCCACCTTGCCAGGTTTGACTTTCCAAACTTCTCTTTCTTTCAATTTGAATTTACTGCTTTCCATTTTCATAAATTGTCATCATTTTGAATAATCACAGAAGAAGCAGAAGCTTCTCATACTTCTTTACCTGCTCCCCTTATTTGAAATATTTCTATTATTGTGTCCAGTGTTGTTAAACTCCTTTAATTGAAACAGTCTTAAGGGTTTTCAAGTCATTCTGAACAAGAGCTTTTTCCATGCCATTGACCATTCTTATTGCCCTTCTCTGAATGTCTTTCATGCTGAATCTGCAATATCTTTTTCTAAAATCATCTAATGAATATTCGACTCATCTTTTTTTTATCTGAAGCTTTACTCTGAATTCTGATGTAATTATTTTTCCCTGTGCATCCACTTGCTCTATTATTTCACTTTTGGATGGGTATGCCCGCGTATAGGAAGAAAAGGATACTTGCATGTCACTAACTACAGATGCACAGTTAATATCAGGTTCCTTTCCTAAAGTGAAGTTTTTGGACTTAGGCAAGTAAATATTTTCCTTCAGCACTGACCTTTGTTGTTTCTCGTTTCATTACTTACTACTTTTCAAGTAGTCTTACTTCTCTACCCACCTTCTGTTCAGATGATTAGTAAATACATTACACATTGAATCTAATACTGACCCTTGTAATATTTTTAAGAAGTGAACCTAAAAACACTGCTTCTTTAAATTTGTGCCAGGT
Organism: Anser brachyrhynchus; assembly: GCF_964034855.1. Classification (NCBI taxonomy): domain Eukaryota; kingdom Metazoa; phylum Chordata; class Aves; order Anseriformes; family Anatidae; genus Anser; species Anser brachyrhynchus. The sequence continues at coordinate 44,229,455 of NC_137698.1, read as the reverse complement.
TTGTGATTCATGAAAATGCTTTGCCTTTAATGTGATATATACTTCAGGATAAGGATTTCTTGGTAAACCTGAGCAGATTGTGTCAACCAGTTTTCTTTATGAATCGCTTGATTTTTCCAGTTTAAAGCTTCTGATGAAAAGTGAGATGCTTTTTTACTTAAAAAAAAAAACACAACAAAACATTGGTTAAACTCACTCCTGTTATGACACCAGACAATTTGCTATTCTGTTTATAAGTAACACTTCAACCACATATTCCAGGTATTGATGTAACCCTTACTACTCTAATGCTTTTAATTGTCTGAATTCTTTTTTTAAACATTACCTATCCACCAGTCTTCTGAAACAGTAGCTGTTTTTAATGAGAGATTGCATATCTTTGCAAGAAGCTCATCATTTTTATTTCTGAACTTCTTCAGAACTCATAAATGTATGACATCTGGGTAGCCAGAGTGATAGCAGAAGACAGCTTGAAAAAATAAAAATGAGCCATGTCTGTAAATCAGCCTGGCAAAATGCCACCATCTCAGTAGTTCTGGAAAACCAGGCTTTTAGAAACTTTGCAGTTCAAAGTTTTCTTAACCCAGCATGTGCCACATATTCATAGCCCAGCATGTGCCACATATTCATAGCTGCTAAACTAGTCCTTATTCTACCTGGTAATCCAATAATAGCTGTATTGTTATGTAGCTTTTATATGTATTCATTATTGGTTAGGTCAATGTATAGACATATATGAGAAGAAAAAAGAAAATAGAGGGAGAAACATTCTATCTCAATTTCTGTAATACTAGTCATCTTCTGAAGGGAAATGGAAGTATTTTTATCCCTGAAATGGAAACCTTGGCATGTTTCTGGGAGGAAGATTTTATTCTTCAATATAAAAATAAACAAGAATCCCCTGTCAAATAACACACGTATTTCCTGCTTTCAGTAATGCTAGATGCTCAGCTTGAGAAAGCCTCTCTGCATTGGGACATAGATCTTTTTAAATAAAAGATCAATACAAAGTCAAGATACAAACACCATTGTGCCTCATGCATTGATGTGCATACTGGGGAAAATGTAAGACTTTTCTCAGTAATTAAAAATACATGGTTTATTTTCTTTCACTAAGCTGCCTAATATTCACAGATACATTTGGACTCAATGATCTTTGTAGGTCCCTTCCAACTGAACTATTCTATTCTAGTTCAAGTTCTTTATCCCTATCCCTATCTACCATTTCTCCTTCTGTTTCATGTCAAGAGGCAAGGTGGTGGTGGACCTTCCACCAGGAGAGGGGCAGCAGTTCCCACCTCGCAGGAGGAGGTGCCTGAGAGCAGCATCGCTGCACTCACCAGCAAGGAGTAACAGTGCCATTTTTGCAGTGAGCTCCTGGTGATGTTTTTATCCTTCATTTCAAGTATCATAATTTCACTGCTCAGGGTTTCCTTGGTGTGTTTAGGAAGCTCCCAGGTGACTCTGAATGATACTAGGAGCCCAGAAGAAATGAGAGGATATTCAGAGGGAAAACTTAAGAAGGTCCTACCTCCTGGCAGCACTTCTTTAAAAATAAATAATAAAAAAAAGCAAATATGTCACAGGCATGGCAAAAATTCAAGAATGCAAAAGTATACCTCAAGATACACTCCACAGAAAGCAGTTCAAAAATAAAACCAACACCTAAATTTGTGGACCATAATTTTCTGTCAGAATAGAAATCCAATAGAAATCTCCATTATTTCCATTAAGCTACCATTTTCTTCTCAAAAATACTGCCAGGGAAAGTCTAGATACTCACTTTGAGGGAGGGTCACTGAAGAGTACAGGAGAGATCATTGTTTCAGCTTCCTCCTCATTTGAAATGAACAAAATGTTGAAATAATAAAATTTCCTGAGGCTCGCAAGTTCTAATTTCACTCTTTTTTTTACAGGAAGAACGTACATGTGGTCAAGCAGATGTCTGCAGGCATGCATGGTATGATCACGTGGTGATTAGAAGGTCAAATTTTTCTCATGTTTCCAAGACAGAACTTCCAAGCCTTCCATATGTCTCTATAGCTCCAAGAGCTCCCAGTTTAACCTGTGGATTATTTTGGGGCTGCTATTCAGTATGGAAGAAGAGATAATTCATTGTGCTACTTACTTGAGAATGAACGTTTGGCAGGGCATCAGGACTTGAACAGGAAACAGTCCTTTTCTGCAAATATGTGGGAGATGCATTCAGGGGATGCATCTGAAAAGACACAATACAGCACGCAACCAGCAGCAGACTGCAGCCTGAGGCTTTGGTGCCAAAAAAATTACAGTTTGTACAACAAGGTCAGTTTGAGGCTGAATTTAAGTGCTCTCTAAACTCACATAATTTAAACAAAGCTGCTGTAAAGCTCTCCATTTCAGACCAGAAATTAAGTTAGTAAATGAAGACCATTAGGTTTTTAACACTTTGCAATAAAGCTTGTGGACTGTTTAGATAGAGTATTTTACCAAGGATTAAGAGACAGGATTGTGCATAACAACTGGAGTTGGAATGGACTGGGAGATCTGCTGTCTTTGCCGCCTCTGAATCACAACTAATATTAATGATCGCGATAAATTACCCCTAAATAAATAGTTTTATTTCTGCTGGAGTTTGAACTGTGTAAGTAGTAAGAGCCTCCCCCTGCCCTGAAATGCTAGGCTCTTCCCCCGTGTGACCCCAGTGCTTGTTTATGGCTTTGCAGCAGGAATGGCAGGTCAAAGAGTGAAGCCATGTGTGAGCTATTTCTGATCTAGCCCTGAAGCCAGTGACGGAGACGTTGGAAATCTTCGGAGAAATACCATTTGTTCTAGCTGGCAGTTCACGAGGCCAAGGCCCAGCTAGATGCTGTTAACCGTAGCTGCCAGCAGCTACCCACACACCTAGCAATAGCATACCGGTGCTGCCAGTACTGTTGGAGGCCAGCCGTCAGAGACTGGAGCTGATTCCTGTCCTGGGCAGACCCCTCTGGCGCTCTCTGTGCTTTGACTGGTGCTGTCATGTCCACACCTGCCAGGCTGTGGGGCTGGGGCAACAGGACGGACATGGATTGCGTGGGTCCAGAGCAACAGGGCCTGCGGTGAGCACTGAGAGCAGCTCTGGGCTCCACAATACTGACAGCGTGTTAAGGCACTTGAAAGCCTCCAGAGGAGGGCAATGAATCTGGTGAAAGGGCTGGAAGGCCTGTCCCGTGAGGGGAGGCTGAGGACACGTGGGGTGCCCAGCCTGGAGAAGAGGAGGCCGAGAGGCGACCTCCCTGCCCTCGGCACCTCCTGAGGAGGGGAAGCACAGAGGGAGGTGCCGGCCTCTGCTCCCTGCTCACCGGTGGCAGGATGTGTGGGAACGGCACAGAGCTGGGCCAGGGGAGGTTCGCTCTGGCCACTAGGGAGAATTTCTTTACCATGAGGGTGGCCATACACTGGAACAGGCTTCCCAGAGTGGTGTTTGATGCCCCACACCTGTCAGCGCTCAAGAGGCCTTTGGACAATGCCCTCAGTAATGTGCTTTAACTTTTGGTTAGCCCTGAAGTGGTCAGGCACTTGGACTCAATGATCTTTGTAGGTCCCTTTCAACTGTTCTATTCTATTCTGTTCTATATTTTCTTCTGCATATGGCTCCCTAACTAGGGTTTCCTGTGGGGTGTGCATGAATGAGCTACATGGACTGTGCTTCACTGGCATCAGGGTTAGTGCCCCACAGTGCTGCTTTTCCCTTTTGCAAACACAAGCTAGTAAAGAACAGTTTGAGTCTTCTGTAGTCCTTTTGGTTCCGTTAAAGTGCGGCATATTTCAGCTGATTGGATTTCAGTTTTAATGAAGTGTGCTGAAGCAGATTAGTGCTTTTCAGAGCGCTTCTTGTGGTGTCCTTCTGATCACTCAGGAGAGTGTGGCAGAAATGTGAGGACTAAAGTAATCTGCTTATCTTCCCTGGGGGATGTTTGTTCCCTGGCAGCCCATTTGCTCTTGTGGGATGGAGTCGATGGTCTCCATGTGTCCGCTCAAACGCCGGCTGCTGCCTCTGTGTGCAGCCCAAGCCACGGCAGCAACACAAAGAGCAGGGAAGGGAATCTGACAGAAGCCACAGTGTCATGGCAAGAAAAGGCTTCTAAGGCACTCCAGCAGCTTTCTTTATGCCAACTATCCCACACCCAAATTGGATGCAGGTGTACAGTATTTTTCTATATAAAGCACTGAAAAAGATGCATATAAAAATGTATGAGTTTGATACTGAGACACTTGCACTTTAGTAACATTAAAAATCATCAGACAGGATCTGAGAACTCAATTCCAGGCACTACACACTGGCACATTAAATGGGATTTGGAGCTAAGCAGGCAAAAATAAAAGCAAACAAAAGATAAAGGATGGAGAAAATGATATGAATTTTCTCCTAATATAGATAGGCAATTGAGCCCCAGTGATGTTGGGCTAGATTTTCAGAAAGCATGTAGGAATGTTAGGAGGAAATCTGCACTACCCAACTGAAGACAAAGGGACCTTATTTTGAGGAATGCTGATGCTCAGTTTTTCTTGGAAAATCCAGGAAATTGTTCATTAAATCCATTATTATTATCCACTAAATTGTCTTCAATTGGGCAACCTCATCTGGAGGAAACTGAAATCATTCATTACTTTTGACAGCCCTGCCCTAAGAAATTTGCACATGGAAACACAAAAACCCTTGCAATATTCAGGAACCAAACTTTCATCCCCAAGTGTAAAGCCAGTTTCTTAACCATGAACCAGCCTTCATCCCTGTCATAAAGCAGTCCACTGTGGGAAAGCAAACAAAGTTTAGTTAACTTTTTCCCTTTAATTAAAGGGTGCCTAAAGTGTTGCTGTACAGCTGTATAAAACAAAAATGTGATCCTCAGCTGCCATTTTCCTGTAACCGCAGGGCCATGAGATTGAAGGCTTGCTCCTGAATGCAGCCACAACACAGCTAGCTCCCAAAGGAAACTAAAGAGTGAGCAAATATAACAATGCTTTAAATAGATTGTGCATGTATTTTTAGGTATTGTGCTTCATAACTTTTCTGGTAAGAAATAATACAATCTTGGAGCACCACTGCTTTCTATTTGTCTTGTCTATGACTCCTTCAAGCTACCTACAAAGTTTCAGTTTTAAATTAAATGGTGCTTAAGGTGAATTGAAAAGAGATGAGTCATAAAAGATGGGTGCTTTCGTAAGAAAAGGGTATTTAATCATTTCTGCCATGTAGCTCCCCAGCATCTAACAGGCTGTGCAATTCTACCATGGGGAGCTGACAAAGATCTGTTTACTCCTTTTGTAACAAAGCTGTTGTACTAAAATTGTAAAAACAAGGCACAGGAGAGGAGATCAGCATGAGGTCATTATGCTACTGCACATTTCAGATCTCCTCAGAGTTACTCCATTGCCTCTGCTCAGAGAAGGTCGTGGCTGTAGGACCCTTGAGTTTACTCTAGAAAATGACAACAGGGATTTTAATTGCTTATTTATTTATTTATTATTTTTATTTTTCCCCTCTATCTATCTATCTATCTATTTACTTATTTGACTTTTTTTTTTTTTCCCGAGCTGTAGACACAAGCCTGGACTATGGTGGGATGTTATTGTTGTGAGGGCTGTCTGCTTTTTGTTTCTAGGTTGCAGTCTGTAGCAGCTAACAAGTCAATGAGGGGTGCCTTCGAGAAAGCATTCACGAGACTTTTCTAGGGGTTATGAATGCACTCAGTGTCTGAGTATGCTCTTTGGCTTCTACATAATAAACCTGAAGAAAAACAAAAGCTCCATGTTACTGCAGGAACCTATATTCATGTGTCCTGGGTAGACAGCTTCCTTTATGAATGACAGATGCAGGACACCGGTAGCTTGACCTTCCTGCATATTATGTATATGCCATACTGTACATTTCTGTCAACTGTACTTCACATATTAAAAAAATCTGTGTTTTTGTGCAAAATGGCTGGTTTCTGTTTTTTTTTTCTTTTTTTTTGGCTTTTTTTTTCCTCTTTGTGAGTTCACATAACTTAAGGCACTGTTTATAAAAAAAGAAAACCAAATACAGTTTAGACTTACCCATGGCAACTAAAAACGATATAAATATATGTCTATTTTTAAGCCGTAATGCTAAGCAGCTCTGTGACACAGGCTCATCTGGTTATACTCAGTGATAACCATCCATGCATTGTGTCTGTCCGTAGCCAAATAATGTACGAGGTGTTGTAAAGTTTGCCCATGTGGTTGCATAAATTAGAGGGACCCCAGAAGTAGGAGCTGGACCACCTCCAAGGATGCTCGGTCCTCCAACATTTGCAAGAGAAGAAACCAGCGGCCTTTTGTGCTACCAAAGCTGGGGAGGAACGTCTGGGGCTGAGCAGCAGCTGCTCGGCTGCCCACTTTGGCTGCCCTTTGGCCCATGGGTCTGAACACTGGGTTGCGGTGTCTTGGCTTGGGAGGCTGCAGAGGAGCTGCCCCCTGCTGCTTTCAGCACCAGGCTCACTCCACATTGTGCTGCAGCTGGCAGGGCTGCGGCTCTTAACACTGGCTGGCTGTGTCTGTCTGTTCCAAGTGTTCATTCAATGAAACACATAGACTTAAGTACAGCTAATATTGAAATGTGAAGTGAAAATGCTGAAAATGGGGGTTTAAGAAGAGATGAACCACAAGAGAGGGAAGGGATGCTTTGAGTACAAGACCTTCAGTATATTATCTGCTTTGAGTAATTTCTCAAAGCCAGGGCTTAACTCTTTTGCTGTTTTTAGGCTGATGTGCTCTATCCGATGCCTAGAACACTACAAAGCTCCTAGAAAAATAACTGTTTAAAACCGCACAGGTATCTGGGGTTGGTTTTTTGAATGGTGAAAAGGGGCGAAAGAAAGAGAAGAGCTCAGTTAAACTAATTCCTAAACCAGAGGGTTTATCTTCCCTCAATTTGTTTGTTCACTGTTCATCAGAAACAAAGAGAGAGTTGTGTTTAACGCTAAAAATTGCCTCAACGCTAACCACCAGTTACTATCATAAGTAACAACAGTCAGCATATTGTGCAAAATACATTTAATCACAAGTGCACCCTGCTGTGGAAGGAATCGAGGAGGAGGTGGAGGAAGGTCTCTAGGAACATTGAAACGCATGTGGGAGTAAGCCCCCTAATTTATCTAGCATAATTTGTGCTGCAAATTATGTCAAAATAATCAAGTGGAATTAGTGGAGATTACAATGTTCAGCAACAGTACATTTGACTTGTTGCTCTCATTTTCCAGTTCACCTCCTGCTCACAGCATTGCTGTTTACTGTCACAACATCCCTCTTCCACGTGTCTGACGGGCTGTTAATAAGGATGCTGAACAGCAAGCAAATACCTTTACTGATATCAAGCAGACAGCATTGGCGCTTGGCTTTTTCAAATTAAGCTCATGGCTAAACTGTGCTTCGTCTGTGTTCTTGGTGGCCTTCTTTAAAGTTAAAACTTGAGAAGAAAAAAATGAAAAGGAGTACAGAGAGAAAACCACAACAGAAGGAAAAGGTAAATAAATAAGAGACCTGCTTAATTTAAGGCTCTTAACTTTGTAATATCATGACATAGCATACCCCAGTATCCCACATCAGAGAACTTGCTTACAGATCTTTTTGGGGTAGCTGTTCCAATGTATATAACATGGAGCCTAGGCAAAGTTTTAACTAGGAATTACATTCTTTTTTGTTTTATTTTAACATAGTTTTCTTTTTTTTTTTTTTTTTGGTTATTTTCCCAGCAACTTGTATCAGACACCTTCTTGTCACAATAAAGACATTGCCCGTATTTGCTTTTTTAAAAAGAAAAAAATGTAGAACTGAGTTATAATCAAACAACATCCTCTTTACCTACCATGTTAAAATAATATCTGTATTATGTCCTAAGTAATTAAAATTCCTGCCATTTACAATGTCAAATTCAATTAAACTCACAGGAACACATAAAGTACAAGTTTCTTATGCTATAGTACAGAGATTTGCATTAAAATTTTTACTTTAGAGTTAGACATACATGATGAAAATTATTACTGTTCTTTATGTATGCTATGAAAAACATTAATCCTCTTTCTCAAACACTTTTGAATTGTTTCTCCCCTTAAAGGAACACAATGAAGTCTTAGTACTCTGTATTTAAAAAAGCCCAGGCAAAATAAGACCTTATTCTTACAAACACACAAATGCTTAACTTCCTGCACGTGAGTATACCCATAGGCTCTTAAGAAACTATTCATGAATGTAAAACTAACCATGGATAGATGAGTTTATAGAAAAGGTCCTTGCCATTAAGATAAATGAAGTAATAAAAAAGATTGACCAAAGAAGTTCTTGTTAAAATCTCCTCAATCTGAACCAGAAAAGCAATAATGAAATTAAAAATGGATTACATTTTCAAAGAACAAAGAATCGACTGTTACACTTATGAAAATGTATGTGAGTGTACATATAACAGATTGTAATCTAAGTAAATGGCTCAATACTAAACAGCGTAATCCTGGTAAAAGTTCAGAAATGGTATTGACTGCATATCTGCTACCAAAACTATTAAGCTAAGTAGAATTTATTCTCTCTGCACAGTTAATAGTTAAGGAGGAAAAATATAGTTTGTCTTCCTAGGTGCTGAAGCAGCAGTCTGTTTTATACACCAATACAAAGAAACTTGATAGGAGGTGGGGAAGTGCTTTGCTTTTATATCACAATAATTTTCAATAATTGCTGTAATTTTCTGGCTGTCTTGCAAATGCCAACTGAAATCTGTACAGCACATGAAACATAATGGAAAATTGTTTAAAATGCAATGCATATCATAATCATTGTTCAAGTATGTAGTTAAAAAAATTACATGGACAAGTATATATTTCATTGCAGCATGTAATCTATCAAACGGAAGACAAGCTGTATAGTATAGGTGACAGCATTTCTTAGCAGGAGATTGTTAAATACTTGAATGTTTTCATACAACAGCAATACCCGGTGTCAGAAGGACTATATGCTTTACAGAAAATTTGCCGAGTGTTTTAAACTCTAGACAGCACCAGATAGCCCTGAATGTCACTGACGAGCAGGTTAAAATGTCTTATGCCCAGTCGTTGTATGGACATAAGCCCTTACATGAGCAAACAGCCCCTGATGTGAACTGTGGACAAGACATCGTTGTCCAACTCCCAGAACAGTCTGACTATTTTATCTGAACCAGGCAGTATACTATACTTACTTGTCACTTTAATGAGGCAACTGGCATTTCACCTTTGCCTAAATACCTTGTTGGCCTGAATACATGAAACTGTGCCATGCTTACTATTTCTCGTTAGAATGCATGTGTCAGACAATCCCTTATTGCTAAGTAACTGTGAAACGTGGTATGGAAAAGACAACCACCTGCTTGTGAGGTGGATCTTTGAGCTGGGGAAGCCAGCATATAGGTGTCCAACAGGAGACGGCTATTTTTGGCAGTGACTGTTATTTTGGATACTCAGATCAAAATTAAGCTGACAAATAAGATAAAATTCCCATAATCACATGTAAAAATATTCAGCAATGTCACACAAACACTTCAAGCTATTCCAAAACACCAAGCATGTCAAAAGTTCTTGTCAGGTAATTTAAAATACTGTGCAGTAGAAGTTCCTGAAAAGTGAGGGTTTTTAATAGTCAAAAGAGCAGAATTTGCCAAGTCATTTTCTCTAAAAGGGGTATTTTTTACCAACTGTCATTTTTGGCAGTCTGTTTTTTTATTTTATTTTTTCTACAGACATAGTAATTGTCTGAAATGGAGAGCAAGGAGGAAACTGACAGGAGAGTCACATGAATACTTCTGAACACAGAAATAATTAGTTTAGAATGAGACAAGTCTTATAAAGGAGTTCCTGCACCAATAAAAATTGCTGATTGTGTTTGAATTACTGAAAACTAAATGAAGCTTACTTTTTGTTACTGAATTAATTGCACTATCAACTGTTCAGTAATTACTCCAGTTTCTTTACACACAAAACAGTTTTAAAGCAATTTTCTTGTAGTACACTCTCTGGTACCACTGCACTTAAATTTTCACTTGGATATGAGGGGCATGCATTTGGTTGTGTATCTGGTGAAGTTTGAAGCCTGCAGAAATACATAAGTTCCTTGAAGTAATGACAGGCATATCCCTGGCACTCCAAAGGGCAGAATAAATTAGAAGAGAAAAAAATATTATTGTGAGTTTTTTTTTTTTTCATGTTTCTGAAGTCAAATCCCACTGATGCATGCTTAGAGCCAAATAGGTGTCCATAGTGCATAAGCCTATGGAGCAGAGGTCTGCAGTCACAAAAACTTTGTGACTAGTCAGTAGTTGTATGAAACTTCATTTCTGATGCTTGATATCAGAATTCCAAAACTACAAGGCAATTCCTCATATTTCCACATGCATTATGTGACATCTGTTGCTCAGGGTCAAGAGATAATCTGTTAGATGGTATGTTTGAATCTGATCTTTCAGCAGCAACAAAAATTAACTTCAGAAAATACTTTCAAGAAGAGTAAATTCCAGTCAAATCCGTGTTACCACAACAGAACAGAGAAGGTGAGTAATTTGCTAAAGAATTGTGCCTCTCCATTTCCACACAGACATTTGTTGAATGCAGGGAATTGTGTAAAATGTTGTCTCACAATAAAACAACTAATTCTGCTGTATTAATTCTCTCCCTGTCTGACTGCAGGCTGTAAAGCACTGTCTAAACATAAAAAATAAAATGTTCTATATTCCCAAAGTGTTTACACTTTAAAAATAGCAAAATTCATCTCTCACACAGTGCGAGAACTAGAGTTAGTAATGGGCACTGCACTCATAAAACATTTTAAAGCAACATTTTTTTCCTCTTCCCAGCTGTATCCACGTGAGAGTAATTATGGGTCTAAACGTCTGCACCAGACCAGCTTTACTGAAACCACAAGAACCAGGCGGACATACAGGTAGTCTAACTGTAAGGGAGAGTGAGTCCATTATATACTCTTTTGTTCTTCGATTGTTAATATCTAATGTCACTCCAGTGCTATTTTTAGGCACAGTTGTAAGAGAATGTCTAAATAATACAAGAGATGAAATCATAGATAGTTGAATGTGGATGTTCTTTATGGCTATACTGTAAGAGACTGCAAGGTACCATGTCTTACTAGTATTGAAAAGCTAGTAGTGAAATCAGTTACTGGTTTTGGTTGCTGATGTTCACTGCCAGTTTAATTCTGTGGTGGGCTTCAACCTCTTGTCCCAACTCCTGAAAAAATAAAACTTCATCTCTGCCTCTTCTTTCCTCTTGCCTTCAAATCTGTTAGCTCTTTTTCTGGACAGTCTGAGCCTTTTCCACCTACGTGGGATGCCCTACTCACTCACCCAGCTGCCTCTTCCCCTCATCCTTCATTTTTATGGATAGTTTCATAGGCTACAAGTGACCAGACATTACAGCCAGCAGGTAAAAAAAAGGTAGAAAAAAGAGGGAGTGAGTCACACTGACTGTCCATGTAGGCTGTAAATGTGGGAGAAATTGGTGGAAGTGTAAACAATTGGTTTAGGGGAAGAAATTGGTGTTATGAGTCTGAATGAAAAAGGTGAGAAAAGAGCTGATTTTTGTGAAATGCAGTCCAAGTGTATGCCCGGGGTTCTTTTCACAGTTCATTGCATCATTTCTGGATTATTTTAGGTCACTTACAATGCAATTCATGGGTTTAAATGCAGATCCTATGTATCCAAGACATATGCATGAGGCTGGCAAGTATAACTACAATGTCAGAATATAACCTTGGGAAACCCAGGAGTCCTGGAGGATCACTGTGAAGCTTCCAAGTTAGTACCAGCTGCCTACATTTAGACAATCAAACCACCCTTAATGCCTCTATCATCCCACAGGTAAAACAGGGATAACAGGCTGTTACAAAAGAATATTACAAGGTCACTTGGTTATTTTCTTTGGGTATTCAAACAAATTTACCCATAAATATTCTGGTCCCTCTTCAGTGAAGCTGTCAAAAAGTATATGCTCATTTCTCTGCAGTCCATGACAATAAGATCTGTCTGTGTCATAACACCATTTAGCTTCTCGTGGACATTTTGTCATTGATACTGTACAGGGGCCGTTTCTAGCTCATGGTAGCTGATGTCTCTCAGTTTCCTTATGAATCATCACATTAGCAAATCTCTAAGTTTTCAACCTGTAATTTCTGCAAACAGAAAGGGAAGGGTTTCAGTCTGACCTCAAGGAGTAATCCATGCTCAGGGCATAACTGAAGCCTGGTAGACCCTGTGCTGGGTTTCTGAGCTCCTGCTCATGGTGCTTCCACCAAAAAGCTGTGACATCTTTAGTAAGGCAATCTGCTTCTCTGTGCTACTGTTGCTTCTTGAGGAGTTGTATTTAGTTAAACTTGCTCAATCAGGTGGTGGATGCTTAATGGCAGGAGCTGTCTCTTGCTATGTTTTGATTTCTCTTAGAGCAATAACCCTGTAATCCTATTTGTTGGGATATCTCATTACTACTGTATAATGTAAATGTAATTTTCATCCTCAAAAATAGCTGTGTTTGGTTCAGTTAAGGGACGGTGATTGCCACATACTGTATTGAACTTTCATTCTATGAAAACAAATTCTGACACCCGACATGATTTATAGTCTTTACTGTGTGTTAAAATAATGATCATCCAAATTTACTACCGCATACTTCAGTAATTTTCAAATTGAGATCATGCAGTAGCTAAATGATATTTAAATGCTTGATATATAGCCCCAGAAGAAGAACTTTTTTTCATTTTCTGTGATGTTTTTGACTAGGCTACTGTGGATATATGAGAACACCTTTTCTAAATGTGCAACAACAGTCAACAAGCCAAATCTGGGATATCTGGGAAAAGAATGTCATTACACACAATAAAACAATGGCATATACCCATTTTGCAGAGAGTATTAAAATTTCAGTCATGTCCTGTGACAGAAAAAAAGAGAGAATTTTAAATAGCTCCAGAAATGAGCATGATTAAAGACACAGGGGTCTTCTGTGTTAGAAGTAATTTAAAATATTAATATTAATTACATTTGGAGAGGAGGAGAAATACAAACTAAAGGATGATATCAAGAAAGTGAGTCATGAACGTCTATTTTTCTTAATAGGAAACTATTAAAGTTAAGCAATTTATTTAGAAGAGATATGAGAAATATTTCTTTATATAGCATATCACACTACAATGTATCACTCTAATGTATGTATACTGGGCAAATATCTTAGCACAGCTAAATGAATTATTATTGATTTGATTAAGTCTGACTGTTGCTTTAACCTGAGCTAGGTTAAAACAATACTACCCAAGCCACCAATCTTCACATTGGACACACAGATTGTTTTCCAAAGAAAAAAAAAAACACAAAGCAAACAAAAAAGTGTCTACCCTCCTCCTCCTCATTTTTTTTTTAATATTTTCTTAGCTTGGGATAACACTGAGGAGTTGGTATTGCACATACCTTCGTACTGCAGACAGATGAGACAAGGAAGTGTATCCATATTACTATCTACACGTTGAAATGAAACCTGTACCTTAGGGAACTGATTCTGGCTGAACTGATATGAATGGGACTTTTACCTTTACGTTAGGGAGAGGGAGTAGGATCTAATTTGGGAAGTGGGTGGAGACCACAAAGTAATTACAATATATTCCCTCTTGTTAGCAGCTGCCTCCTGGAATAAAGCTCATGAGAAAGGTTAAGGATATAGGCAAATCAATTTCCAAAACATTACACCAGGTGGTTCTACAGTAGCATTCATTTCTATTTCTGTTCACTTGAAGGTTCATTGTAGAAGATGAACAAATCCTTCTGAGTCTTCTTGGACAAATGTTGAATTAATTTTATTTTTATTGTTCTTTTAAATGTATCTATTATTTTGTGGAAGTTACTACCCTAATACACAGTGACCTTTACAAAATTTTTGCCAATCTACAGAAACTAACATTTCTTACTACCTGTGTATGTCTATATGGGCTTCCACCTAGTGTCAAATGGTGAAGACCTTCAAGCCTGAACAGAAATTACAGGCATCATTTCTTTTCAACATCATCCCCTTTGTGTATTTAGCAGTATGGCTGTTTCTTCTTCTTGCAGCATGGACTGTGTGTCTGGCTTACTGTGAAAGTCCCCAAGCAGTTCATTAGACTCCCTTTGGCTTAACACCTGTGACTCCATTCTGTTTCTGAGTTCATTTGAGAAGGTGCTCATTGGTGAACTGCCAATCTTATTTTCGTTTTAAAACTAGGAACTATAAAGAAGTATGAAGACTAAAATTTACAAATGAAGTGCATCATCAAGTGAATTATCTGAGTATAAAAACAGTGAAAATAATCATCTTACTTATTCACTAAGAAGGTTAGACCTGCTTTCCTTCTCCAAACTGGGGAAGGCTAGCAAAGGTGAATGGGTGATGCTGACAGTTTCTTTGGTAGACAATTGAAATGTGTAGTCAGATGAGACAATAGCATATCTGTTGTAAGGAATCTAGTTAAATAATATGTGGCCCAGATTTTCTTTCACTTGGATTTGAAGTCAAAGGCAGAAACTGAACATAATTTGTCTGAATGTCTCTAAGGAATGTCTTCATAACTCTATATAGGCCACTTATATTAAAGTCAGAGTCTCAAATACTTCAGATAATATAGTGGAATATATTTATGGCTAACAAGATGAATTTTACCAAAACTGACTATGCAGAAAAGAGTGTTTCCTACTGAAGAGCTTTAACTGATCTTAGATGGACTTGCAAGGGAAGTGTTGGGGGTCATTGTGCCTAGGAGTTCACGTAACACACACAGTCCTCCACTGCTGGGACATGGAATGGATGACCTAATAATTCTGTTCTGCCCCTAATTGTTGTGATTTATTCTGTGCAATGGCTTTGTAACAGCAACAGTTGTGCTGAACTTCATTTTCATCACCTGTCTCCTCTGTCAGCAATGTGAGTATGTGAGTGCATACTACAATGACCTGATTTTGAGCAGACAGACTACTGTTTTTATTAGGGTAGATTTTTTTTTAGAGGGCTTTTAGTGTCTAGTTCAACTTCATGGCACTCTGAAATTACCAACTAGCTTATCAGTCTGACTCCTCTCCTTATCAGTTCCTTTCTTCAACTCTTGTTCATTTCAACATTTTTTATGACCTCATTGCTATTTATATTTCTAAGTGTATTAAATCTAGCTTCTACAGAAGAAAAAGAAATGGAAAAGACAAGCCATTCTCTAATCTATCTCTATAAAGAAATTCACAGGAACTAATACTACAGGGAGACAATTTGGTACTTAGATTAGTGTGCTATCCTTACTGATTTCTTTGATGTTATTTATAGCCTTATTATTGGATCAGGGTTTCAAATAAAAACATTGTTATGATTTATTTTCATTTTCACTTTAGTGTCTCCTGTCTACATGATCATCACTTCAAAACTTAACATAATTACATAGAAATAATTAATCTCCAACTGAGATTTGTTAAGCATGAGTGCAAAGGAAAAAGGTGTCTCAGTGCTAGCTTTTTGCTTTTCTGATTTTAGTGTCTGGAGCCTAGGCTGGCCTCTGGAATAATTATGCATTTGCCTTGGGGCTATTGTAAATTAGGCCCACCTGCCTATATCTGCAGGGACCATTCACACAGTGAGAAGTTGTGAAGGATAGGTAGAGGCTGGGCTACAACTCCTTCTGCCTGGCTGCCACCCTTTGTTAGTGCCAAGCTGAGATGATGTGGGTAGATCTCATCTACCTAGAGAATTCCCCTGTGTTGGGCAGATCTTTAGAAAACTGGCCATGCTAACATTACAGCTCATTTGCCTTACTAGATCATTGCAAAATAGGCCACAGGGAGCTAATGTTATCCAAAATTTCCTTTCTTCTGAGAACATATTGCTGTTTAAAAACAGGTGAATAACATCTTTTGTAGTATCTGTAGCATAGAAACCTGATATTTGAAGTTCACTGAGTCATCTGAACTCTGTGTACCTCATGGACCTATTAGCTGAAGGCTGTCGAGTGTGGAGAATAACCTAACGGGGAGCGTGAAGAAAAAAGGCAGCAACACACAACACCTGAAATGTTCCAGTAACAAGAAGGACTCGCTGACTTTCCCCCAAATTAGGCCTCTGGAAGCCTGGGTTATATTGCCGACACAGAGAGGGCTGAAAGTGTATTTACTGAAAATTATCGTGAGGATACTACTTCTGATCTTTCTGTACATATTAAAGCACAAATGTGGTAGCATGGCAGTTCTTTCCATCATGGGCAGAGAAAACTCCTACACAAACTATGCTGGAGTTTCAGGTCCACAGATCTATGGAGAAGCTATTCCTACTTGGTTGTAGATTGCTATTGGGGATGTACTGTAGGTCCCTTTTAGCCTTAGCATTTTTTATTTTTTTATTTTTTTTTCTTCTCGTTAAATCAAACACAGGGGAGAAGGACACCAGGTTGGTGTAGTTCAAGCCTGGGCCGTATTAAGCTGTGGAATACTGAAGGTGTACACTCAAACAAAGGGAGCAGGATGTGTTCCTGGGCCAAGCAATTCAAAGAGACATGGAGATGCCAATTCCTGGCCAAAGGTTAAGAGAATCAAGATAGTATGTTGTCTTTCACCTTATTTACTTCCCAGTGGCTTCATGAAATTGTTTTCAGCTATGTGGTTCAAACCACAGTTTGCCTCTTGCCTCAGATATGTTTAGCCATCTCTTTGAAGGGCTGCTCATCTCACATAAACACATGCACTTCAGTGGGATGTAGTTATTGAGAATCATTATAATTGTTCGTCATATATCACACATTCTTCTGTTTTCCCAGTACCATGAACTCCTTCATCATATGTATAGAAAGGAGCCTGTTTTCACATCTATCTTTCCAGCTAAGATAGGGGAGCCCATCCATTTCTTAGTAATAAGAAGGATCAGGTTAAAATCGTAAGGTCTTAGTAACAATAGAAGTGGTTTCATTAGATGTTGTAAATCATTTGTTCTTAGAAGGGACTGTAATGAGTAGGCTGTGATACATTGTACTGCTTAAAGACAGCCAAATGAAAAGAGGTGATGACAAAGTCAGAGGTAGAAGAGCTCAGTTAGCCCCTGTCTTGCTGTTGTTGTGTTGCTTGCCCCTCAGAAATTATCTGAAGAACTAGGTTCCTACTGGTTTTATACCACCCAGCAGGCTTCACATACAAGGGAAAATATGCAGCTTCACAGAGTCACAATGAACAAATGTGCACAGGGGTCTCTGTTTATCCTGAAAGCTGCAAAATTACATTCTGTGAAATTTTCTTCCTGCTGTACTGGAATAGGAGTAATGGAACTACCATGGGTTTCAGGTAAAGCTGCTGGAAAAATTGCCATCTGGAGTCTGGGGATAGAAAACAAGGTGTTCTGGTGATTTTTTTTTCAGAATACCTAATTTTCTTAATGACTTTTCCTGATTAAGAAAAAAAAAAAAAAACACAAAACAATCAGCTATTGAAATCTGGTTTTCAAATTTTAAAATTTGAAAAATAATAACATTCATACTGAAATTTCAGTCTGACTGATAACTACCAGTTCTTTTTCTCTCCTCTCTTTTGCAAGAATAAATTTAGGAAAGCTTTTTTGTTTGTTTGTTTGTTTTAAATAAGAATATAAGGATAAATTAAAGAATAAAAATTAAAGAGTAAAATTCCTCCAAAGTAGGTAAAAAGGTGATTTTCAGGACACTGAAGCAGGATGCCTTCACTCTAGAGAAATGAAGGCAATCCTTCAAATTAAGGTTGAAAGCGACTATTGTTTGTTTGTCTTGTCAAGTTAATTTTAATCCATATCAGTTTCATGGTCCAACTGAGTGACCACACAAATGCTTATGCTAATAAATGTTAATTAATCTCAGGAATAAGAACCTGGGAGAAAGAGTACTTCATTCAGAAGCAGTGATTTACTATTATGTTAAAAGTGCTGTATTTATTCCATAAGATGAGAGTCATCCAAGATAAACATCTTAAATTAGACCTGTTTGTTCACTGATAGCCTGTAAATTAATATTCACTGCTGAATATCATGATCTTTTAATCAGTGGATTGTTCAGGAGCAAATCTACTGTGAACATTATGTTCTTTACAGCCAAACTAATGCTTGAGCTATGTAATTGAGGTTATCAGACAGGATGATGCATTTTTCTAGTACTCTAGTAATATTAATTAAATTTATTATCACAAGGGATTGGAAAAAAAAAGTATTGGGAGTATAATCTTTCAGGAAAGTTATCAGGAAAGAAAGGAATATGAAATGTTTCTATTATCAAAAGCTATTTTATGATAGACAGAAAAATAGATATATAGATCAATTGACCAATAGATTTTGCAGAAATATACAGTTTCTAGTGGAAGTCCAGCTCTTGTAAGAAAATGTTTTCCCCACTCACATCGTCCGTGGTGTCTGTTTCATTTTAGTCATTTCAACAACAAGTTGTTAAATTTTATCGTAGAAAGTATGACAAAATAGGGAAGGGTACACAAGTTATTTTTTATCTTTTCTGAGGAAAATGTTTACCAGACTTCACTTCATATAATTTCCAGGAACCTCTTAGGATTTTAAAGTATCTCCAGATTGCATGATCATAGTTACACCTTTTCCTCTCTCCACATTCACAGAAAGTAAACAGATGCAGACAATTCCAGTGTTATATATTCAAATTAGCATCTGAATTTTTGAACAACTTCTTTTTCAGAGCTCAAGTAAGAAATCATGGGAATCTCATTCTATTCTTTGCAGTCAAGCATCTCATACAGTATCTTTGATAATACAAGTTATCACGCCGGTCATTGGTATAAAGTAAATGAGTGTGTTTTTGTGATCTAAGCTGATAAATATACGCTCAGCAGCTTATCTTGCTGTCTTAGTAAAATACCTCTTTTTCTTCTTGGAATTGTTTATACTCTTGTACAACTAAAAGGTATGTATGCAGTAAAGGCAATATCTGTTATTTGTATTAAGTTAAGATTTTGTTCAAAATCTCACAAGATTTTTTTTTTCTATAATTGGTGTCGTGTTTGTCTTACTATGATGTCTGTTCTTGCCTTCATTTTGTGTTATTCTTGATATGACATATCTCATTAGATAATATTTTTCTGGTATTAATGAGAACACTATCCTGAATTCTAAAGCTGCTGCCTTTGTCACAGCTTCTCTTGCAATATTAATGACAGTTAAAAATAACTAGTTCTGCTTTATCTGTTTCCTCTCCATCGCCTCCTGTGTGTGCTGGCTGCATTTTTATTTGTGTCTGTGGCAGACTCCATAGGTCTCCTATAGTGATGAAATCACTGATTGAATATTCTGCTGCTTCAAATAAAAACCTCACTTGCTCACTGCTGAGTGTGTGATGGAGGCTTTTCTTTCATTATTTATGAAAACAATCACACTGGTGTTTTTCTTTGGTAAAAGAGTCATTTTGTTCTTCCAGGCCAAGAATAAGCGTTAGTAAATTGAGGCTTAGTTTAAGTAGAAATGAATCTAATTTGCTTTGTTTGCAAATCTGTGCGGTTGAGCTTTTCCAGCACCAAGGTCACCAGAGAATGATTTTCCAGCTGATCTACATAAGAGCTTCTAGCCCTCAAGTTTGAAAATGGATGTGCCAGCTGTGCTGGCAGTCCCGTCCAGGCTGGTGGCAGGATCATCTGACCTCATCAGGTGGCATTGTCGGTCTTGTGCCGCAGGTCATGCACCATGGACAGTTTCACATCCCTGTGTCTCTCCTGAGCAGTCAGAGTCCAGCAGAGTGGTAATTCCTGGAGACAAGTGTTTCCCAGTATGACCTCCAGAAACTCCCATAAATACCACGGTGCCATTTAGTGACAGATAATTAAACTGAATGCCACGCTCTCTTAGCTTCCTGAATCTTGCAGTGCACAGAAAAACATCCAAGAGTCAACAGAAAGGACGTATGAAATACATGCAAATTAGTGATTTTTAAAAGTCAGTTTGATAGCATTGACTGTACTGCAAGCAAAATTGGAGTGATAAGATATATGCTGCAAGCCTCGCTAAAATCCTGCCTCTCTGAAACCATTTCGTAAGGGAATACACTACCCATGGACAGACGTGTGCTGTGGCAGAACTGTTGCAGGTTATCAGCTTTCTTCATGTTCGGGATGCTGTAACACCAGTGCAGCTCAAATAATAGACAGAGGATGTACTATTTTGCATTTCCCAGTGCCATTATAGTCTTTCTGCAGCTCCTGTTTCACAACTCATGTGTTTTGTGTGTTTGCATTACTGCTAGAAAATAATATACTTAGAACCAATGTCTTTACTTTGCTACTTCAGCCAGAAGCAGGCTACATGGCCTTAATGTACATCCCTGATCTACAGCTGCAGAAGTCTGCAGAATGACTTGAATATTTCATTTTGTCTTTTCGGACTAAAACCTAAAGTCACATATTCCCCTCTTCTATCTTTCCTTTCCTCCTTCAAAATACCATTCCTATATTTTTTTCTAATAAAGATTTTTTTTTAATTGATCTGCTAGAGATTTTCCTTCATGCTGCAGCAAAGGAACCCCTTAGCGTCATATGCAGTTCATTAAGACCTTTAATTCTGTCTGCTATCGTACTGCACACAGCTTCATATTGCCATTTGCGGAGTAATCAGCACTGAAGCAAGCTGAAAGAAGAGAGGAAAGGGCAAGCTGAGGTCTGACACCGGTGGCAGAAGACAAGATTGAATATAAATAGATGTGAGTCACCAGTGTGGCATCACTGTTGGCAAAGAATGTCATTTTTTGCTGCAGAAGCCGTTGCATTTGCACACAGGAAGTAAACTTACAGCAAACACAATTCCATTCTTGGAAACAAAACAACAACAAAAAAACAACAACAACAACAAAACCAATCAGATTGTTTCTCTATTGTCCAGGTGGTTCTCATATTATTTATAAATGTATTGAAAATTATATGCATGTGTAGATATATATATAAATAAATATAAATTTATATATAAAACCACATATTCTACGTACATATATATTATATATAAACTTCTTAATATATATATAAATTCTCTAATCCCATGCATTGCAGCAAATTTAGATCAGCTGGAGATGAAGAGATCAAAACCATCCTGGGGACACAGACACTGGAAAAAAGCATACTGCAATTCAAATGGGGGTAGTCTTAGGAAATAAAATTGTATTAATCTTCCACAGACACTGGATGTATAAACATTAGGCAGAGACAGGAAAAATACTCTGAATGCTGAAGAAGCTCAAGTTTATATAAGAGATTTTAATTAGAGAGTGCAAATTCAATGTTTCAGTAGGCTGCAATTGCAATTTTAGAATTTTCTTGCTTCAGCAATTCCAAAAATAGTCCTCAAGACATCCAGTTTCTCTATAATAAGCCCACATCGAAGGTTAACAGCGAATACACATAGTAAAACCACAGAACATCTAGGAATGGAGCCTAACAGCCAGCATCTCACCAAGGCAGTCCACATCCCTCTCCTATTCTGTTCAACTTTCTGTCTCTGTGGGACAGCTTGGGCAGTGGGGGCAGAGGGCAGAGCCTTGAAGCCGTCGTTTGGACAATTCCCAAATAAATGACATGTAAGCGGGAGGGTGGCTGAACCGTGCTGCCTGCACAGTGAGGCAAGGCCAGTGAGTGCGCATAGGGAAGGGATGGGCAGGCAGTTACCGTGGTGGTGATGTTAATGAGCTTCTGAAAGCTTCACTTGTATGATGTATTAGAGAGCGCAGAGACCTTTGTATTCTGTTCTGTAGCGTAGTTCTATTCCGAGTGTCCTCACATACATGTTTTAATGCGCTGTATTATAAATTCTTATGTGCTAGAATAAGGGGAGCTTCGGGAGAGTCCTTGCTACCTCCCTTTAAAATAAAAGCCAAGCATTCTCAGAGCTGTGAAATGATTTTTATACTAAAGGCAAATGCTCAGCCCTGAGCGAGCACGTATATAGCCTGTTCCTTGGCTGCATTAAACCTGCTCTGCACACTTGAGCAGCACAAAGCCCCCCTGAGAGCTCTCCAGGGCCAGCTCTCTGACATTCCCTCCCCGACACGGGAATCCACCGTGGGCTCTGAGCCAGCCCCCGCACCAAGCCTGCCCTCTGCGCGTAAAGGTGGAGGCAGTAAAAGAGAGGTGGCTGAAACTTCTGTGCAACCCAGTCAGCCTCAGTCATATTTTCGTCCCTGGGGGCTAGTGTTTTTGACAATATTAAATCAGCCCAGCTATGGTTTGAAGGACAACCAAGTGTAAAGCCAGCTTACAGCCTGATCCTTTCTCTACATCCTTTCTGGCACTGAGGTATCGGAGCTGGGGGGTCAGAGGATGGTGTGGGGCAACATTTTTTCATTCCTGGTTTTCCTGAAAGGTCTGTTATACAAAATGGCAATGTTGTTCACTTTACAGAGTGGAATTGCTATTAGGAAAATGTAACTAATGACTCATTTTTGTGAGAGACAATTTACAATAAAGTGAAGATGATATTTCAAAAATTCTCAAAGACTTCACTTCTGTGTGTTTCTGAAAAAGTGGACTTGTGTCTGATGAACTCCCTTCTCAAAAGCAGGTGACAACTGCACACTCAATTTTACATCAAGGATTATGTTTAAATACTTTTTGTCACAGCAAACATTTTGAGTTCAGTTTGGGTTTCCTGTGGGTGGGAACTCATAGTCTTAGTCCATAACTGTACAGGGAAAAGTCTGATCCCTGTTGATTCAGTGACAGACAAATCACTTTAACCCCAGTGCAGTGATTGACATGATAATCTGGACTAGATTTGGTAAAGGATGAGAGGGCAATAAGAAGAAAGAGGAGATTCCCTGTTATCTCAGGCCTGCTAGAAGCCAGTACGATCTGTCTGCAACAGTGGGGTAAGCTATGCCTGGGGTCTGATCCTGGCTTTCTTTAATGTGCGCACCTTCCTAATCAGATGTTGTGGAGAAACTGTATGGGAAGGGGATGTGTGTTAATTCAGCCTGGAGACAAAAAAATTACAAGGGTTTCTATTTACTGCCTTCAACTTCCTAATGGGGGATTTATAGGAATGATGAAGCCAGTCTTTTCTCAGGTGTGCACTATTAAGGAAGAGAAGCAATGGTCATGGTGAACAAAGGCAATTCCAACTGGATGACAGGAGAACAATTTTCCTAGTGGTGGTGCTCAAGCACTGGAAGGGGTCACCCAGAGAGGATGTGGGATGTCCATCCATGCAGACTTTAGAGACTCCTCTAGACAGGTCCTGAGTGACCTGACTGAACTTCCAAGCAAGCCCTGCTTTGAGCAGGGGGTTGGTCCAATAGACGTGCAGAAATCCCTACCAACATCAATTATTCAACAATTCTGTTACTTTAAGCCACCATGAAGCCAAATGTCCCTCTTCCTGCCAGGGTCAAGCCCAGTTTTTTGCATTAGAGTGAGTAACTGCTCAGCATCTGTCAGGCAGTGGAGAAGAACAGTGCACCAAAAAGACAATACCTTTCTTGCAGTTATCATGCTTGCGTGCTACGGCACCTTTCCGCTTCATTTCAGGAACAATAAATGTTGTTACAAAAGTAGTCTGCTATTTTTTCCTTACCCCGAACCAGCACGTCAACACCATATTTAATTTACATTGCCCTGAACGTAACATTTCATCTTGATGAGTTCTCCTCCCTCAGATGTTCTCTTTATGGGAGAAATGATTTTGAACCATTCCCATTTTCTCTCCATGACCGCTGGCTGTCAGTGTCTGTTGTAGCTTAAATGGTGTGGGACAAAGTAAATTTAAATTCAACCCAGCAAATGGCTGTCATCAACACATTACAACCTCAAAGTCATTTAGAGGTTTCAGAGCAGTATAAGAACAGCAAGCAATGTTCAGAATGGGAATCAAGAAGGATCTAAGCTAAAAACAGCATGAGTTTTGTGAAGCCATTAAATGTGTCCATACATAGGTCACCCCATCTTCATGTGCATCAGCTTCTCTAACAGAGGAAAGGTGTTTTAAATGTATTACGGACCAGAATGCCCAATTGCAACACACTGGCTGTTAGCTATCCACCCATATTGCATACTGATTGCATTCTGCAGGTAATGTGTTAAGCTCTGTGGGGTTACTTTCGATTTAAACCTGCAGAAGACCATGAATACTTCAGCGATCCCAGCAATTTATCAATTCATACATATTTTTTTTTTTGGAAGAGGGACACTACTTGTGGGATTCATCTGCACAACACAGACACAACATCAGATGCCATTGTTCTGTGCAACAGTGTAAATGTACTACAAGGAAATAATTTTAACACATCAGTTGCACAGACTGAGGAAGATGGGAGAGTTCATGTTAAACAAGATTGCTTTTTATTCTGGAATGATTTATGTAGTGTCCAACATGGCTTGAAACAATTTAACAGTGACTTTTTTCCCCTTTATGTAAGGCAAAAGATGCCCGAATTAAAAATTCTGAATGAACTTAAAAAGCTTATTTAATGCAGACAATTCCTGTCAAAGTCTTCCAGGGCCTTCAATGTCTCCTGTGTGTATGAGTTAGAGTAACCTTGCCTCTGGTTACTGTGCCTCCGATGTAACTTTTCAACATTGCTTTGACTTCACTGTGGTGAAATGAATGTGCTTACGTTAAATGCAGAAAGCAATTAATCCCCAGCCAGGTCAGTAGAGCACTGCTGTAAGCCATTCAGTTTTACTTAAGGGACCCTCCATGACAGCTTTTGGACTGAAATAATGAATCTGGGCATGGAACTGACAGTACATGTAATCAGGGAACGGTTCTGCATCTGGGTAATGCTGCAGGTTATAGGGGAGGCTCAGCTCTGCAGATTTAACAGCGGGCATGCTATTTGGGCATGCATTTCTTATCCCGGCCATGCAATCTGTCATGGTGCACATACGCTGAGTATACAGGTATGGACGTGCTCTGGGGCTCTCCTAAATTTAGTTTGGCAGACTTTAAAGTTCTCTTCTGAGCTATGTTTAGAAACTGCGCATCCAATAGCAACTCCTTTCTCATCTATTCCCTATTTTCAACCCTTTTGAGACATATTTGGTCCATACTATCTATAAACTAAATGCATGGAGATATGGTGCTTTCATTTTTTTGTTTGTTTGTTTGTTTGTTTTTTCCTATAGCAAACTTAATCTTCAGACAGGAAACTACAACTGCTGTCATAGCCACAAGCAAGAACTACTCCTGAAGTTTGGTCCATTCATCCCATGCAAGGACCAAGAGGTCTCTGAAACGAAAGCTTTTAACTTCAAATTTTCAGTTAATGTAGCTTCTTAGGTAGGACACTTCTCTATGTCCTTTTTAATTCTTTTATTTTTATTTTTATTTTTTGTCAATACTGCTGCTCATGTACTAACGGTACAAAAGGTTTCATAGCCAGCTGAAGTCCATCACTGATCCATGCTTTACTTGAGTGTCATGGCTCCACTTTCAGTGAGAAGCATTGAGAGCAGTGAGAAGAGACTGACAGGAACATCTTCAAGCCCTTTCCCAGTAGATATTCTGGTGCCCCTGGTGCGAGTCCACTCCTCTCACATCACACTTTCCCCTTCCCTGTGACTTGTGCTGTTTCCTGTGCTCAGATATGAATGACAGTACTAATGGCTTGACAGGTTTTGGTTGAAAATATTGCTGTTTACAAATATATTTTGCACAAACAAATAAACAGTGTTTTGTTTAGTTAATTCTTTTAACTTCATTTGAGGGCCACCTTTAGAGCTTTAATGTCATTTAGAGGCTGTCACACATAAAGCCTCTACATACGTTTAGAGGCTTGGCTCAAATATGCCTAGAGCAGCCTGGAGCTCCTTACTATGCCTTTTTTTTTTTTTTTTTTTTTTTTTTTAGCAAGACAGGTAACAACTGCTGGGAAAGTCTGTGCATGCCAGAGGAGAGTGCTGGGCATGTTCCCTGCCCCGCATGCTGGGACTGGCAGCGCGGTGTCAGTCATCGCCCCACGTCTCATCAGAACATAAACCTGCAAAATGAGCGTGCACAGGCTCTGATTCTCGCTTTGAGCTGGGGGAGACTGCTCACGTAAGCTGGAGCAGTTCTGCAGCAAAGTCTCTGCTCGATGTACCCAAGAAACTCTCCTCTTCCCCTCTCTTCTTCTCTCTGTGAGAATAATAAACAAGAATGTGCCAGCAGGCTGCTCTTACATGGTTTAGGCACGTTGCTTAGCCTGGTGCCTCAGGTACCTGAGAAGGGTGCCAAACCCTTACTAATGTTCATCTCAGATTAGGCGCTGTTAGCATAAAATAGCTGATTAAAGCTATACCTCATTCCTTTCTCATTCAACATTTCCTTCCCTGAGGAAAGGAGTCTGTACTGATATACAACTCAATAGGGGAAAAGTTGCTATTCTTTCACTTCATTGACTTAAAATATTTTGTTCATTTTTCTTCTCTCATTTCTTCTTTTCCTTCAAGCTTCCACCGCTGCATGGAGCCCCACGTTTACCTCTTATCTGCTTCCACAGGGATCCAGATAGCCTTCTAACAGCGTTTGGAGTATTAACAGCTCACAGCAGAGCAGAGGAGGGGGATTTAACACAGCAAACAGGTCAGGATGGAAGTCTGTGAAAAGTTAGCTTGTCTCATGTTCTTGAACTGTCACTAGTCTGTCTTTCTGCCTTCTTTTCTTTTGCCCATAAAAAGATGGCCGTATGCAAGGTGCCCGTTCAGTTTCTTTCTTTTTTTTTCAGTTACAAGGAAAATTGTATCTCAGACCACTGATGCCCAAGATTAAAATGCCAAGTGCAGAGCTGACGGAAAACAATACAAAAATTCGCAGGCCAAATTCAAAGTGTTCAACTCATTCCCTGAGTTGAACTGTGCTACTACATGAAGGACAAACATGGAAAGGTTCTGTTTGTCCTTTGTTGGAAGTGTGGCCTTGGTGCAAAAGACTTATCCACCCCGTGTTTGGTTTCATTTTCCTTCATTGCTGGGGAAGATGTTAGACCAGGCTAACACTCTGTGTCTCAGTGTACTAGCTCACCATGGTGACAGGCAGCAAGAACAGCAAGGGGTTTCTCAAACCCAAATGGCAGCAGAGTACACTGAAGACCTCAGGGCTTCCTGTGGCCCTTCCACTGTCTCGTGTACTGAAAGGAAGGTCATTTGGCCCTGGGGAAGGGGAGAACCAGGTAGGGATGTGGTCTTAAAGCAAGCTTGTTTGAACTTTGAGCTGAGCCTTAGCCCTTCATGCAGCAGAAACAGAAGCTGTAGGCTTTGTCAGAGCAACTTTTGGTAGAACTGGGGAAGGCCCTGCAACAGTGATTGCTGCTGCCTCCAGGCTGGCACCTCCTCCCCAGGGAGGGCCCAGGGCGTCCAGCTGGGCCTGGCCTGGCCTGTGGTGTACCACCTGTGAAACAAAAATAAACCAGTGGGTTTTCAGGCTGGGTCACAGTGAGAAGTCCCCTTGCTTATAGCTGACATGAGATATGGAGCTTCTGCTTTTCTCAAGCAGCATGTGTCCTTGAACAAGAAGGGGAGGCTTGCAAGCTGGGATGTTAGCAGAAAGAGTATCTGAACTTGCTTTGAGATGACAAAGGTGACAGCACCTCCTGCCCTGTGAAAAATCTGGAAATCACTTCAGCTCTTGCCCTCCTTCCTCTTGAAGAAATCACCTTGATAAGACAGAGGAATTGCAAGCTTCATGCTTGCTACTGAAGGGCTGCGGCTGAGGGTGGTCCAGAGGGCACGCTGCACATGTTTCGGGGAGCGAATGAAGGATTTATTTTCTTCTGTCTCTAGCCTGGAAGTTTCACAACCAATAAATTAAATGAATACTTCCAAAAATGAAAAATAAAAATCTCTGGCCCACAGAGCTCTGAAAAAGAATCACATAATCTTTCAAATGATTTTTTTTTTCAATAGTCATTTATTCAAATAGCAGCCAATAAAAATGCAAAGCTGGATTGTTTTGAGTGGTGGGAAAAGTTTTAGCTTAGAATAACATTAAACAATCAAAACACAGCAAAAGATAAATATCTGGAGTGCAATTATATTTTGCCAAATGCAGACATGGACTTATATATATATATATATATATTCTTATATATATATAAAAGTCCATGTCTGCATTTGGCAAAATATATAATATATATTATATAATATATATATATGACACCTATAGCAGTCTGGAATTCTATGATCCTGTAATATTAACCGCAGAGTCATGCTTATTCTGTGAAGAATGAGGAGGAAAGGCAGGAAGTAACACAGTTAAATTACAGTAGGAGAGATTAAACATAAGTCTAAAGTTTGTTGTGAGCCTTTTCATTGCTGTTTGTAGGGTCTTTGTTATGCAGTCTACCAAAATGTTTTTTATCTGACGCTTGTTTTACCAGCATTACTAAGGTTCAAAGCAAATTGCTTGACACAACGAATTGGGTGTTCAGATTTGATTATAAAATTGTTCCTCCACTCCTAAGTATCATCTTACTATGTTTATATTTTTGTGTTATATACTGAGAGATTTCACTTCTAAATACACTCAAATGTTACTTCCAAAATAAACATCCATTTTCCCAGAAAGTGTTTGTCATCTAAGATGCATTTCTTGACAATGATTTCCATAAAATAATACCTTTTTTCCATACAAAAGCTTTATGCAGGCTGCTAACTTGGTTGACACGGGCTGTCACATTACTACCGAGTGTTTACTTGCTACTGAGCTGAGCTGAATTAGAAGCTGTAAGCTAGAGGTAAAAGCTTTCTTTCCAGTCACCTCTCTGTCTTCCAGAAGACAGACAAAAAGAACAGAATTATTCAGAGTGGACCAGAAGACTTTTTTATTAAAAATACCTCTCAGGAAATGTGAAGATGACACCATCCTTCCTGTAAGAACACATCCTGACATTTCCATAAACTCCTATAAAGAAGTGGAAATGAATGGAAATGAGGAATAAGTGAGGAACATGTTGACAGGTGAAAGTATTAACTACAGCTACACAGGCTTTGCTATGTTGGCCCATGGAAAGAGAAGGGCTGTGCCTCTTTTTCTTCTTTTTAGCCTGTAGACATTTACCACCCTTTGGTCGGATTTCAGTTCTCTGCCTTACATGGGTGGAACTTCATTGGCTCCAGTTAAATTATTACTGGTTTAGATATTGTTATGCTTTTGGTGACCCTCCAAATTCAGTTCAAGCCATCAAGTTTTATATGGCTTCTACTCAAAACCATTAATTGGCATCTATTCAGTTGAAACTTGGTCAAAGCTTGACATCACCTTAGTACACATTTGTAAATTTGCAAAGCATGAGTGTTGGGTGATAGATAACCTCATCATTTCCATTACTTCCTATGGGTAGATGTATAACAAGCCAAATCTGTATATATGTCAAAATAAATGGTTTAAGTGAATTTATATTTACTGCTATATGCATTTCTTCAGATAGTTCTATAGGTCTGTATATATTTTAAGGCATTCTGCTTATCTCCTGGGAGTGCTTGTTGACCAAATACAGGTCAAAAGATACTTAGAAAGTAGTTTTTGTCTTTTGCAATTTTTCTCCAGAGAACAATGTTCAATTATCAGGCGTTTACCAGCAACAATGACTCTAAACTCTATATTATTCAGACTTCAGAGCTCAACAGGGGGAGAAAATCTGATAGGAAAAAAAAAAAAGTGAGAAGAGCTATTGTATCTGTTAACAAAATAGAGGTGAGACACCTGAAATGTACTTGAGGAGCCTGCCTTCTTGATTTCTCTTCGACTGTTTGTGCTACCATCAAAGATCATACATATTATTAAATGCATGGCATAAAAAAATGCAGTAAGAGAACAACAACACTGCATATTTGGAAGATTACACCTTATTGTTTATTCAGTATGTTGCAACATTTTGCCAGAATGACTTGGGAATTGGAAAGTTCATTAATTTAGTGGATTAATAACCCTTCTCAGAGATTCTATGATATTCCTTTCAGGACTAGAGAAAGAACAAAACTAGAATCTCAGAAGCATAAATGTTTATATTTGCAGTCATTATGGAATAAGAGAATTTCTACAATGTAATCTGAAATATATAGTATTAGACATTCAGAAAAAATAGCATGTATTAATTTCACTTCTGCTTTGATTGAATATGGTCAACATCATGTGTTGACTTGGATGAAAAAGCAAGAATTATACCTCCACGAATATTTTAGGCTCATTTCTGTACAAAATATCTTGGCTGCATGCTGGTGAGCTCCCTGTCCAATGTGTGTTATCTGTTGAATGCACAGACCATTTCTCTTCTTGTGACAGAATATCTGCCATAGATCTTAAGGCATAAATTGTTCTTGAAGGGTTTGGGGAAGAATAATGATTCCTGCTTCTCTGGTGGCTTCTTTCTCCCAGTGCTGCCACACAAGCAACCTTGGAGTTTTCTTACTGCAGTAGCCTCGGTTTTGCTCAACATCATTTTTGCTGAGATTAGCACTTGCACATTCTCCACAGAAGCAGCGCCACTGGTGGTACTGGGACCAGAGGACAGAGCTACCCGACTGTTGACAGCTGGCCAATGATGCCCAAGTACAGATTTGAGAGTGAATGATATGCAAGCAGCAGCAGCTGCTGGGGAGGAACAGACTTCAGCAGGAGGATCTGCAGAAAGGTGCTGGAGGAGAAGTCCCAGCTGAGAAGGATGGTGAGGCTATAAGCAAGGAAGAAATCCTAATAAAGTCCAGAAAACTGAATCAAGGGGAGCAGGTGTATGGGAGAGGTTATATGAAAGAGCAAAACCAAAAGCAAACAAAAGATTGCTGGGGAGTCTTGAATAAGACAACAAGATCTTGAATGGCTGTCCAAGTGATGGGGCTGACTGACAGCTTTGGGGATACATTCGGGGCTTCTATCACTGCAGATTGTTGCAGATTTTTTTATTTATTGCCTGGCTACTTACTTGCCTATATATCTGTCTGTATGATTGCTAATTTATTTTTTTCCTTTTCTTTTTTTCTTTTTATTTTTTTCTGTAGGCTGGTTTGAATACATCAGCCTTGTTTGAAGAGAAGGATTATCACAACAGTTTCCCTGAAGCACTCCAGTTCTCCATGTGGTGCCAATAATCCATCCACACCACACAACCTTGTCAAATATTTCAGAAGTGCGTATCATTAATGCAGCAGTGTTAGCAAATCTTCAAGGAAAAAACTCTTTTCCTTTCCTCTCCTCCTTTTTTCCAACTCTAGCTTTAAAGACAAGAATTTTTCAGGTGGGGTTACAAACATAATATGAAACTTTAATCGGGAATATAGTATATGAAAATATGTATATGTAGGGTGAGACTGTTTTTTATCAGAGGAAATATCCTTCTACCCTGTTTATTTTTGTTTATTACTACAAACAAAGAAGATGAGGTTGTTAATTTTGAAAGCTTTAAATTGTGGCCTAAACCAAGCCTAACTTGTCAAATAAAAGTTTTGTGCTTCTGCTAACCATTCTCCCATAGAATTTAAAAATGCAAATAATTGCAGGAATAATAAAAACTCAAGCCAAAAAGGAGTATGTCATAGGCAGCTACACTGGGAGATGGTCTTACACCTCTGCTCTGTAATGCAAGGGATTTAAGTCTTGGTCTTCATCATTTCATGCCAGCAGATAGTTTTCAACAGCTGCGTTTGTTAGCATCCAATAGCCAAAAAAGTGCACCAAACTTCAAGCTACTAGGCAAGTCCTGTCCCTCGTAAGGAGTTTTTGGTGCTTTGAAAAGTCTGATTTAGCCATGTCTAATGCTGGTCTGCTTTTATGTTAAACTAAATAAGGATGTTCTGTTTTAACACAATTTCCTCCTGCTTAGTCATTTGTACCCACTATTAAACAATAATGTCAGTTTTGTATGACTGCCTTTCCCTGGGCTCATGGATAATCACATGGCTTTTGCACACTCTGTTTTAGTAACAAGAGATATGGCTGTAGGGAATCTGGACATTTTACTCAGCATATATTAAGTTCAAATCCATTGTTTTTTTCCCCATACTTAGCCAAATTCTTGGCTGTGTCAAACCTTGGCTTGTCAGTTGAGGAGTGTGTGCCTGGCATGCTGGGGAGTGCTGGGGGAAAGGGGGACAGCTGAGAAACATATGGCTTCAAACCACCTTTTTGCTTTCCTTATCCTCAAGAATTGCAGGGGCTGTAAGCTTAGAGCACCCCCCCAGGGCTTCTTTAAATTGCATCCAGCTGCAGTGGCCTCTAATGGGAATAGTCCATCATAGCGGTCAGCAATATCAACACCGCTCCAAGCCGCAGCTCCAAAATGCTTGGGCTGTCGGCTGGATTATGGCCATCCCCAGTGACTCTAGGTATTATTATTTCTCCAAACACATGGCTGAATGTTGTGTTATTAAAATAAAAATGTAAAGAGGGAGTACTACGAGCGCGCCATATTAGTGAACCCTGTGAGATGATGCAGAATGACAAACTAGACCATCACCACAATGTTGTAAAAAGACCGCACTACATAAAGGGATTTTAACAGTGTTTACAGTGCACTTCAGAATTTATTCTTAGTGGGATCAAGATTGCCTGAGTGATATATGTATGACAGAAAGCAGCAAGCAAAATCTATTGTCTGTTGTGTCAATAACAATTAATAATACAAGATTATTCAGTTATTTTCAAGAGTAAGTTAACAAACAGGGAGCAGTCACACTTTAAACAACTTACAGGCTTGAAATAACAGCTTCTTAGTCCACTGTAAACGTGGATGTTATTTTTGCTCATCTGTTGTAAAATGTACAGTAACAGACACAGGATAACTCAAGAAAGATAGTAAATGCTAACTTAAACTGAACTAGAATAAATTGAAAAGGCTTAGGTTGTTGAAGCACCAGCAGTTAAACCTTGCACAGGATCTGAATTAAAGATGTTACAGTGTGAAAGGTCAAACTCATCCAACAACTTCTCATAAGACTTGTTCTTTATGGAATATGAATTCTCGCATGGGAGTTTGGAACCCCTTTCCCTCTGCCACCTCCTTCCCCAAATCCTAGGAATATTAAGAAATGCACAAACCAAATGACTTATGTAGAAAGATGAATGAAGCCATTATAAAGAGATGATGGTCTGCAGATGAGGAACAGTCATCCTCACTGCTGCTTCCCCCTCACCATAAAATCTAGGAATGAAATCATGATCCCATTAAGGTCAAAGGGAACGTAGCCAAAGAAATAATGGGTCAGGATTTTCATAACTGCCCTCCTCATGCCAAAACTTGACAACATCTCTTGACAAACCCAGATAGATCTATGGACTTTTATTATTCCCGAGCTTGCAGAGGTTCCCAGAGCTCATGCATTTCTCTTCACTGTCCTCATCTTTGAAGACATCAGTCCTTAACAAGCCCTGGGCCTGCCCCTGTAAGCCTGTAATCCTGTTCCCTGATTGTGTTCCCGTGTGGGATGACAGGTCACCCACCTTCCATGTAGTGCTTGTCAAAGGGCAGAGCTAGCATGACCTGAAGTAACAAGGGCTGGCTAAGTCCCAGCCTTTTCCTACCTCACTTTCTTCAAAACCAGTCTAATTTTAAATTATTCTTCCTCCAAATTCATTACTTATCCCACCAGACCTCTTGCTCACAAGATTTCTACCTCCCAAATCTTGGCTGAAGGCTATGTTGGAAGGCATATAGATGAGTACAAGGACAGTTAAGAATTCAGCTCTGTAATGAATTATTTCACAACAGTAGACTTTTTCCAACCACTGCTGAATTGAAATTCATTTGAAAACTACTTTGATCATCAGAATATGTAAACGATTAAAAGAAAACAACCCAATGACACACTGATTTAAATACAGAATTCCCCTTGGGACAACAGAAAGAGAAATACAATACTATAATCAACAGTCCCTGAGGTAACACAAGCTAATCCCAAGTGAGTGTTGGCTATAAATGTTACACGTGGCCCTCACACAGCTTTCAGGATGCAGGGAGGAATACTGTAGACAGACTCCATGAGATTTCTTCTGCAGAAAATAGCTGATTTCCTGTGAAAACCTAAGCAACAGGAACAAGCTTCACCTGGATCTTATGTCTGTCTCAGGAGCTGTAGGGTGGATCTAACAGGCATCAGTCCTTCACTGCATTGTGAGATGCCGCGGAGTTTTCTGCATACCCAGTATGCTTTATGTGGATGATCCCAAGGGCCCTGCTGCAACTGAAGTTTCCAGGATTGTGCAATAATTCACCTCATTAAGCTAGGAGTCTAACCTCATGCCTCACATTTGCCAGAGGGAAAAACCTGCATCAGATATAGGAGGGAGAATGAGCACTGATGTTGCTTGTATGTAAACAGCATTGCTACATCATGTATAAAATAATTATGTTTCTGTCATTAAACACTGCTATTTCTGGGGAAAAAACACCCATCCTCACGAAGAATCAGTCCCTCTTTCCTTAATCTAATAGGTTCCACTGAAATGCTTTACAATATCAAGGAGTTTTGATAGCAGTGGAAAAAGAAGCACAGAAATGATCAGCACAGTGGAAAGAAAAGCTGATAAACAATCTTTTGGAGTTGTGTCTGACCCTCCAGATAGTTTTCCATCCATGCTGTGCCTGGTGTGAAAGGTGAACGTCAAACTGGACATCCTGTGTCTTAGATAAAAGCCTGCCTTAGTCACCAGGGGACTGGCTCACTGGTTTTCCAGCTCTCTTTCTACCTCTCTCATATTTTTTCACAAGATGCTTTTGGAAGACGGAGTAAGAGAATATATGAAATTATGAAAAAAAAAAATCCAGCTGACAGAAAACGTCCCCCACCTAATACTCAGGGCTGAGAAGTATGCATGTAATGTGAAATATCTGAATAAAAAGTGTCTTCTTTGATCCACATACTTCTGTGCCCTTTCTGTGTTTGTGCTTCTTCAGCAAAAGGGGTTGGAAACACTGAATGTTTTATTTTATTTTTTTAAAATATTTACACTGTAAACATAACATAAAAGCATTTCATCTGAGACTACAGTCATTCCAGGAATACCAAATTCATACTGGTTCACCGAAATTGTAGGCTTTAAGACCAATGGGCTGAATCTCCAGTGTATTCTTCAGTCGTGAACTGGAGTGACAGCAGACTTCAACCCTGATTTTGAAATTGCTTGTGATTTCAAAAACTCACCAGGAACTACTGCAAAGTTTTGTTCTTGCTAATGAACCCCATTTTGTGGAGTTTTCCATAAAATGAGAAGAAATTAAATGAAAACAAACAAAAAAACACTTCAATGGTTCAGCTCTGAATTGGTATCAGAAAAGTCAGCCACAGTCTGATTAAATGTTAGTTATCTGGTTTTCTTTTCCTTATCTTGGTTTCTTAACTACCTTGTTTTGCACTTTGTTCTAGACAATGTGCAGGTTTGTGAGACATCATTTCCTGAAACTCCTCTGACTGTGTTTCGGGGCCCAGGGGGCTGACCAGTCTTTCCACTTCTTTGAGTTGCCCTGGCATCACACGCTGTGCCATTGAACCTCAGTTTTTGTCTACACCTTGCAAATCACTCACACTTCTGACTTTTGATATATCACCTCACGAGAAAGCAAGGAACTGCCAAAGTTACTGTTAATATAACTTATTATACAGACTTTAGCTCAAGTTAGAGACCTGAGGAGCAGTCTCACCAAACTTGAACTGCTGTCAGAGCCCAGGCTGGGACTTGCAGGCATTTGTATATTTTTACCTGGCTAGGTGATTTTGTAATTGAAATATTGAAGAGTAGGAAGTCACAGTGATGCTATGGGTGAAAGAACCAAGACAGGCTGATAAATGAAAGTGGTTACTAAAGTGAGCTGAGGGAGACATATAACGTATCCACATTGACACAATATCCCTGTGTAAAACCCTGAGTAAAGTTACTCTGGAGAATAAAGTGATAAAGAATGAGACCAAGAATGAGACTCTGAGGACCTCTGCAGTGGGTAGGAAGGGCAAAATATGTGGAGGCCACTGCAGAAAGGAAAAATCACAGAAGGAACAGGGTTTGGTTTCAGTCCAGAGAAAAGATACCACTCCCACAAAAGGTGCTCCAAAAAAATGTAAGCTGTTAATAAACACTCCGAGAGATCAGAGTAGGAGGAAAGGAAAGCTGTGTTTCCTGAAATGCAGTCAGTCACTGGCTGTCTAGAACAGGCTTCATGTGGAGCAGCAGGTGGAGGAAATCAAAGAGGTAATGGTATTTTAATGTCCCCAGTTCATTTTTCACATGCAGTACAAGAATCTGTCACTTGCATTGTTAAATGCACTAAAAGTTAAAGTTTCAGCTTCTTTTCCTTCAAAAAGGTGATTCATGGAGTTCTGCGGTGCCAAGACAAACTCTTTTATTCTCCCCCATCAAGCGTTTCAGTTTTCCTGCCGTGTACCCTGCAGGAAACCAGAGAGTTATTGGGACTGCCACAATTTCTCTGTTAGGATCAATCCATTTCTATTACTTCTTTCTGTAAACGTTAATTGTTATCCCCTTTTCTGTATTACTCAATCAAAAATAATTTTAAAAGAAGTTACAGAAAAGAGAACACAACACTTTCAGAAAGTGAAAAACAATGCGTTTCCCACATAGCTAGTGGGAAATACCAGCCACTGCAGATCTCAGTTACTGAGAGACATGGTGTACTCCTGACTGCAGCATCTGCTGGTGTTAAAGAGTTCCACATCAAGAAGAAAACACGTCTTCCTGGTCATGGGCAATCAAATGAGAGAAATTCATCCCGAATTATATACTGCCATAGATAAGGAAACGCATATGCAGTGAAACAAGAATAATATGTAGTGCCGAAGAATAGAATGCTGTAAAAGGAGTTTTCAGATCAATAAAATATTTGCACAGGATGTTGAATTTCACTTTAGATGATCAGTTAAATTTTCTCAATCAACAGATTTTTATTTTTATTTTTTTTAACCAAAAAAAAAAAGAAAAAAAGAACAAAGAAAGAATGAAGTACTATAAGGTATAATGATAAACAGGCTACTTCACATAGTAATGTGACATGCCAGGATCATCATCCATAAAGGCATAACCAGCTATTTCCTGACGATTATACACCCAGCCTACTGTTTAATGAATGTCCTGGTTTCTGTGAAAAAAGCAACAGAAGTAATCAATTATCTCCTGGTTAAGTAAGATAAATGTTCTGTAGAGAAGGACTGAGCTCTCTGAAGACATGCTTGTGAGTGCGTGTCTATGTGTTTACATATAGTGCTATGACTAGCTGCAAGATTACCTCCTACAGAACCAGTTATGCAAGAGGATAAAAAGACTGATATGAAATAGAGCTGAGGTTGTACATTATTTTAATATTAGAAATACGAAAATATTGTTTAATGAGTTATGAATGCTCATGTCCAGATCACCAACCCTTACATTCCAAGCTAGGGCCAATGCTGTGTTGAATAAATGACTAGATATTCCTGGGGAAAGAAAGAGCCAGCTACCTTCTGCCATTTCAGATGAGCCCTCTAATTGCTGGCCCACTCGCTTTTAGTCTTTGCCTCTTGCTGGGGTTCTTACACTTTGTGTGCATGGTTAAATATTTGATAGATGAGAAAGAGAAAGCCCATAACCTAACCAATGGAGTAGTCATTGAAGAGCTGAGGAAGAGATCAGTAGGGTTTTCCACATGCATTTTGAATAAACATGAATTTTGGCAGATGACTGGGTCCAGCCCAAGATGATATTCTTCTCAAAGCAGGTCACCCCAGAAAAGCCCCTTGTTTCACGCACAATCAAGTCGGGGGACACAACCCAGGGCACTTTTCTACCTGATTTAAGATAGTTTGCAGGTCTTAGTAGCTACCTGGGATGTTTTGCTACTTTCTTTGAATAAAAATTTCCTGCTGGACCTGAGAAATGTGGCTGTCATGAAATGTCTGTTTCTGCAAAATTAATTTAAATTGGTACTGGTCGCCTTCTCTGAAGATGTGCAGAACAGCTTCAATTTACTTTTATACATGCTTTACTACTGTTTTGTTATAGTATAAATATATAGGCTGAGGTAGTGACAGTGTATTTCTGTTGTTTCATGAAGAATGCAGTGTTATAATACACCTGTGAATAGGATGATGCATTGAGCTACATTTTTTCCAGCTTATAAATATTTATATACTGGAACACAGATATTTACAGCATTTTTGCATGCCCTTCTCCACATTATGTTTTGTCCCAGATTACAGATCATTATCTAGTGTCTCTAAGAAAATCATTTGTCATAATAAAACTTCTGCCATCAATTCATAATAGATGTTAGGAACAAGCTGGCTTGGTAATCTAGTGCTAAAAGCCTTAGCTATTTTGTTCAGGCTTTTACCCTCAGCAATGGCTCTCACAATTTCTGTTCACATCTCACCTACTGTCAGACTGCTACCTAATGTTTTATTTGCTTTTTGGTTTTATTTATTTGCTATTCAGAATGGCATTTATTTAAACTTTTTCAACAAACTTTTCTGTGCTTAAGTTGTGTACAAATACCATCCTCAGGTTTGTATTACAATGAAAAAGAAACAAAAACAGCCCCGTGTATGTATTTTCAGGACTAGTAGTGTGTTAAAGCAAGATATTTAAAGACAGGTTTGTTCAGCACAGATCTTCTATATATCCATGGCCTTTCTAAACTGTATTGGCTAGTTGTCAGTTCTGGAAGCCTAAAACCTTTTTGATGCCCAGATTCTGGAGAGATTAAACCACAGACCAGCGCTCACAGGGAAGCTGCAGTGTCTTAAGCCAGGTCCCACATCTGCCCAGCTGAGGGACCTGACTCCAGGGTGTCACTAGCTCATGGCAGAAGCAGCTAGATCAGTCACACATTTCTCATGATTCACCTTTATAACTAATTTTAACTCCCTTTCCTTGTTTCTGGAAGTGGGCTGGCGGGGGAAGTCATTTGTTTTATTGGGCTCAACTTGTACTACCTCTCCCAAGCAACTTATTTCTGTCTGTATCAGTTTAGTAAGAATAAACTCTATTTTAACTCCGTGAAAAATTTCTCTAAGTTTGTTTGTGGTGATTTTTTTTCCCTCACAAACCAAATAATCACTTATAGCAGCTGTAATTGCACAAGAAAAAAACTTGTCTATCTATTTCTGAGAGGTATTTCAGGTAGCAAATTCAACCCACTCAGTGGCCTCTCTCATGGGGGATGCTGGCTGTGCAAAAATGACTGCTCTCTTTCTGAGGGCTTCAGGCAGAATTTTATAGGTGTATTGAAAGAGGAAAAATATTTGACAAAAAAAAATCTACATGTAGTTAAGTACAAAATCATAGGAAAAAAATAGGTTGGCAGGGAACTCTGGAGGTCATCTAGTCCAACCACAAATTCAAAGCAGGACCAACTTCAAAGTTAGATCATATAGAAAAGTTTCCATTTCTAAA
The DNA here is from genome assembly GCF_964034855.1 of Anser brachyrhynchus. Taxonomy (NCBI): domain Eukaryota; kingdom Metazoa; phylum Chordata; class Aves; order Anseriformes; family Anatidae; genus Anser; species Anser brachyrhynchus. The sequence goes on along the minus strand of NC_137698.1, from coordinate 44,190,099 downwards.
TGTTCATTGAATTAGACATAAATTAAAGGGTGCAGCCTTTGAGTGGATATGCTCCGTTTCATCTTCCAGCAAAAGTTGATCCACATCCTCTCCTCATCTCCTGCTGGAGAGCAGGCAGAGATTTCCTCCCAGTATGAATCAGCTGCATTCTGTGCAACCCCTTTCTCTCGGGGTTGTTATCACTTTCTGTGGCACCACGCTGGCATCTTTGCACCTGTGTTCAATTTAAAAATAATAAATGTTCCCTTTGCTTTCAGGATGACAGTCAATTCATCTTCTGTGGCAAAGCTGTTCTGTGCACCTATAAGAAATTCTCAGGATGGTGCTGTTATATCCTTCTTGCCCAGAGTGCCTTTGCTGGTGGTTGCCCTCAGTTGAAAAGTGTTAGTCTCAGTGCCTACATCTTAGCTTCAATTAGTTTTCACAGTAGATGAGGATCATTGTCCTGTTTTTGGGAGGCTCCAGAATGAGTTCCCTGTGACCTAGATCTCTTAATCTGAGAAAGACTGCTGGATTTTGCTTGTATCCTGTAATTTGTAACGGTAATAAGATTATTATTATTTTTTATTTTTTTTTCAAAATGCCTACTCAAAAATGTCATTTTTTCACCCATAGCAAACTGCTGGAGATGCTGGCTTACAGATTTGTTTTGTACAACACTGTTAGTAGACCAAAAATCTGCAGCCTCTATCCTCGCTGTAAAAGGAAGACTGCTGCTGCCATTAATGTCTAGGAGATTTTACCTCTGGCAACAGTCTTGAGAGCTGTCTGCAGCAGCAATAATGAAAAAAAAAAAAAAAGATATTGTCATTCCTGAATTTAGGTTTGGGTTTTCTGATTAACAAGGATTCAAACTAGCAGTGTTCCACAGATAATGAGGAATAACACCTACAGTTAGCATTTCACTCCACAAGAAATGATGAGCTACACACCCAATATTCCTGGAGCTCAGATGAACTCTGTTTCAGTTTAGCAATTTGATATTTCCAGTGGATTAAGAAAAGCATGCCAGCTGGCAATTAGAGCTTTGAGCACTGGTCACAGCAACATCTGCTCTCCTTATCATGTTCTTCACTTCTCGTGTAGTCACGTTTGGATTTCTCTAGGTTCAGAAATCATTCAAGCATTTACTAAATAGAAATAAGTGTATTGGAGCATTCTGCATAGGCTGATATCTTCTCAAAAAGCTGTTGATTCACTTCAAGTCACTGAAGATTTCTGTCACTGAAGAGTTCCACACTGAGCATGTGCTTAGTTTGTTGTTCCCTATTTTATACATTCTGGTGTTATTATTATTATTGTTGTTACTATGGGTGAACTGTTGTGTTGCAGGACATTTGTTCTCTCTCTCTCTCTTTTTTTTTTTTTTTTTAAATCTGTTCAGTCAGCATTGCAACTTGTTCTTCTTGTAACAGGTATAAGATTTAGGAGAGAACAGTACTTTAGGTGCTGTAGGTGAAGATCTCATTAAAGCTGGTCATAATACGCTTTTTCATTTTCACACTAATACTCTTTTTCATTTAAAATATTATTACCCAAAGAAGTAAAGCTGATAACCCTAAGATTTTTTTTTTTTCAGTGAAAAACAGAAAATCAAAAATTGTTGCCAAGTTCTGAAGTAAAACTTCCATGTGAAACTTCTGACTCCATCCAGGCTCTTAGAACAGCTCTGTCTTCCTCCTGTTCAGGACATTCGGTTTCTGTGGCAGAGACCCTCAGAAATACAAGCTGTGAAGGAAAAAAGGGCACTTACAAGTTTCTTGATCAGGATGTTTATGAGTTCAGACCCTGGAAGTACCTGATGTAACTTTTGACTGTCTTATCCTGCTTAGCCTACATATATGTGTATTATATTATATTGAGACATTTGTTTCCCACAAATGTCTCAATACACACCCTTACAAGAACTGCCTGAAGAACTTGCTCTTCTACAGACAAAATGAAAAACCTTTTTCTTAAAGTTTTTCAGAGAGATTCAAAAATATTTTTCCAGTTTCCTTTTGACCTGAACAAAAATAGTAATTTATTTTACTCTACTTCTTAAAAATAAATTATGGCATTAAATTGTGATCTTAACTTTCTAATAATATGCTTAGGAAGAAGTGTCTCAATACCAAAAGTGATGGATAACAGTATTTTACTTCAAGTATGTCCAATGTAAATTCTTTGTCCTCGCTGCTTAAATAATGTCACCTGACTTATCAACAAAGTGAAGGATCTTAATTTCTAGATGTCGCTGAAAGAAATTCAAGACTTCATAGGCATGGATAATAGCACCACAGAAAACAGCACCATTTTTGTAAAAACTTTCTAGGCAAGACTTGAGGAACGGGTTCAACCTTATTTTTGGCCATAACCTCACACTGGTTGCCCCATCTCTTCCACCACAAATATTCCGGAAAAATCTTGCTTCTTTCAGATTTTTTTTTCATCAAGTTAGCTATAAATATGGCAATCATCTAAAATGAGTAAATCCTGCAGACTGTGGAAACAAGCTTCTTTTATCATTTTGCCACGTCACATAGCCTTCCCTCTTCTAAAAATGAATGACTCATTGTGAGAAACTTGTTAAGCAGAGAGTTAGCAAGTCTGACCTGAAGCATTTAAAGTATATTTCTGATTTGTTGTTATCATTCATACAGACAGGAATTACAGTTGTTTTTCATTTACACAGCACTTGTGAAATGACTCCTAATGGTTTTAGGGTAGCACTTAGACCATGCATAAGCCATGGGATAAGACCACGGATAACAATGGAATTTCAGGGAAGATTTAAACAAATCCTCAAAGCAGACTTATAGTTGTATGACCTTCAAGGACTTTACCTTCAGCTGACCTTAAACTCATCAGCCCTAGAGGGATAACTGCAGAGATACCAGGGCACAAGCAAATGCAGTAGTAGCAGACTTTCATAGGTAGAGTCACTTTCATAGGTAGACGGGGCTTTATGGTAATAAATCTCTGACAAAATCAACAAGTTTAAATTTGTATTAAGGTCTTAGGGCAATGCAGAGAAAACAGGAAGAAAGAAATCTTAATATGTTAAATATGCTTTTAATATATTAAACCTGAAATATTTTGATATATCTCCTAAGTCAAAACACTTTGAAACAGATATTAACAAATTCTGGATGGAGGGTACATCTGGAGAAGCAAGCATGACTGAAAAATGTACAATTTTCACTTTACTTTTTAAATTAAAGACATAGACAAATGGTGATACAACTATTTGACATGGAATTCGTCTCCTAGAATAGAGCCAGAAGCACAAAACTTTATCACTGGAAGAATGAGAAAGTGATTTATGTGTTTGTGGTCCATGTATGTCCTATGATGAAGTTAATGAATTAAATAGAAATAACATCGAACAAAAAAAGGATGAGAAATGCTAAGAATGCCTTTAGTGCTTTGCTGTACTATTGACCTGTCTTCAGTATGGCAGAATTCTCATTAATTCTCATTATATGAGGTGAGTTAATATAATTAGCAGTAATGTTGTGTCGTGATACCCTAAGGGCATATTAAAGCAAGGTTTGAAAGGAGAGGTGAGAACATGAGTAAAGTGATGCAGCTGGAGAAATCATACAAGCTTTTTGATGCAGCTGGAGAAATCATACAAGCTTTTTGGCACACAAAGACTTCTGCAGACCTAAAGACAAGTATCAGTGAAATTGGGTCTCGTCTTCTAACCTCCAGAAAGACTCCTGTGCCCAGACCTTCACCTATTTTTTCAGCTGTTTTAGGTGGCCTAACGAAAGCTATTACTTCTCCATACATGCTTCCCCAGGCTCAACAAACGTAGACATTGAATGCAGATATTTCTGATACCAGCCACCAGACACAAGAAATATTTCCTGCTACAAAATCCCTGTTCTTCAATCTTCAGTGTCAGGGATATCCTGCATCATAACTCCCACTCTGTTAAAGAGAAGGAACTGAAGTAAAGAGATAATAGAGTTAGGTTTCTATCTGCAAAGGCCCACTCATTCAGATGATACTGCAGCAGAGGTAGCAAATACATCACAGTAAAAATATTTCTAAGTAGTAGATTATCTTTTCTGGCCGGCCATCTTTGTGGATATGCATTTCTTATCACCTTCTCAGCTGACAAAGCCTGCTGTGAAAAACAGTTTATACATTATTCAGGTTTAGTCAACTGATAGAGTAGATTGACCTTGCCTCCTATGAAAAGAAGCAACTTTTTCTTTCTGGTGGCTTGCAGGAGAATAATGGCTATGATGATAATGAATAGCTTATTCGTATTTCAGCTGTGAAATACCAACAGCATGCCAATTAGGGAAGGTCAGAGCACATGGGAGTAAAATGTGAACCTCTTAACCCTGAAGAATGATTAAGGAACTTTTATCTTTTGCTAAGAAATTCTAATCAGGTTTGGAACAAGCCACTAGATGTTCTCCTTCACATCCTATCCCCCAAATCCTCTTCTGGGTCATAGCTATTTTCTCACCTTGATGGAATGCAGCTGAACTGAAAGGCCATATGTGCTCTCAGGTGGCCTTAGCACCTCTTGGACAGCTCACATGTTTGTGAAAATGGACAAGATGAAAGGAGAAATACCTGAGTGCCCCTGAGAAGGGGGAAGAATAAGAAGACCAAAGAAAGGATTTACAGTCCTGGTACACTGGGCACCTGCTCTGCCCTGCCCATCACCTCTTTTGCCCCATATGGGGCAGAGCCATTTGCCTGGGGAAGCTCAGCCTGGAGCTGGAGCCCCTTCCAAGCCTGGGGAGAAGATACCATGTTATTTCTGGAGACAAGCTCTGTCCTCTTTGAGGGTGATGGAGCAGGGATGGACTGGCCCTCTTCAGGATATAAGTCTGGTTTGTGTCCACTGGGGCAGAAATTTTGTGATCCATTCAGAGGGAGGCCTAAAAGTCATCCAGCTCACGGCAGTTAACAGCAATGATCATTTTTAATTAGCAATGTCATATACTTGGATTCATTATTAGCTATGCCAAAAAAAGTTATTTTCCCTGAAACACTCTAGTAAATACTGCACTTAGTGGCTTATTTAGTTATTTTGCTTGAAATGCATGAAAAAGTCTGAAGAGATCTTTTGTTCAAGTTTCAGAGTCTCCTATCTGACTATCTACATAATAATTTCATATTTGCAGTCCAGGACTGTATCATTTTCAAAAGCTGAATCAAATCTGCTATGTTGGAATCATCCAACCATGAAAATTGTAATTTTTACACTCTGGGAGGTCTGATCCAACCCCCATCAAAATTGACTGGAAAATTCCCCTTGATTTTAATGAGAGCTGGACTGGGTCCCCCCAAAAGTCACTGATATCTTTTTGTGTTTTGATGGCTCAAAAGTGGCATGTATTTTAGTTTCAGGGATGGTGAATAGTATATAGCACTCAGTCTTCACACAGTAATGTAAATCGACTAGACTGGAAGTGATTTAAATGTAAAATCAGGACCTACAAACGTGAGAAAGGAGAGAGGTTTTCTTTTGCTTTTTCCTAGGCTAATAAAGAGGCTGAAATAGGTACCTGATGTGTCTCATTAAACAGTACTGGACCTGGGAGACAGCAGAAGGCGGCAGCATCTGATCCCTGAAGGAATGAGTAGAAGGAAAGAAGCAAACACTTTCTACCCTTTTTATGTCTCCTGCCTCTGAATCAGGTGCATTTTATTAGAGCTGAGGAGTTTTTCATCCAGGTGGCTTACAATTTCAGAGCTGAATCTGAAGAGATGTAGATAAGAAATTGAACATTGCCCTTATGTCAAACTGTGACTCGTATACCTAGACCGCAGTCATTTTAGCAGTCCAGGTCTGACTGGCCCCTCGTGCCACCTCCTGATAAAACTAAGCCATTTTCATAGGTGTGTGGGTTGAGGGTGGACAGGTTATGATGGGAATGAGACCTGTTTAATTCTGTCCATAGATAAAATAGGTGACCTGTTGGTTGCAGAAAGTGCAGAGGTTAATTAAAATTGTAGTTGCAGTAGTCTTTGTAAACAGGTCATAGCTTTCAATTAAATGCGTGACTGAGGGCAGGCTTTTTATGACCTTGCTGTTGGCTTGCAAGAAAGAGTGCACCAAAATAGCTGGTCAGTGGATCCCATTAGGCAATTTCTGTACAGAGAGAAGCTGAATGCTTAAAGCAAGAATTGAAGAAAAATTGGTTTCTGACCCACAGCACAAGGATCATCATAAAGGGAATAGAGGGGAGCCAGGTCAGCTGGCAGGCTTGGGCTTTGTTGGAGACTGTTCATTCTAACCTGGACAAAATCATTTCTCATTTGCCTGAAGTTTGGCCCTGGCCCTGGCCAGAAGGAAGAGGTGTAGCAAGGGAGAAGCAGTGTGCTCTGTTTTTTTCTCCCTCAACTGGGAAATCCTCACGACCTATAGCAAAGAATCAGTTAATGTTGCCTTAAACAGATTAAGTTTTCACAGGACCCCAGCTCCTTTTTGGCATTCCAGCAGTAGGTACAAAATAGAAAATGTTTTCAGCTCCCTTTTCCCTACTTGTCCCAAGGGTGCAGCCCTGGTTCTGCTCACCTTCTCGTGCTGCAAAAGCTGAATATGTCATGAGGAGTTTATATAAGAAGATATGTGGGGAAGAGAAGCCCATGGGAGTGGTGGGCCTGTCGCTACTTCTCCACACATTTACTACACTGCAACCCAAAATCTTGGCTTGTGGGTTCACAATGATGTGAGCCCAGTTACTGTCTCAGCTCTGAGCTTGCTTTTCATGGCTGTGAAAGCCATCAGAAGGATACTGTCACTAGAGAGGTGGTAATGGGAAAGATGTTGAGAAATCTTAGGTGGCTTCTGGGTAATAAGTGAGGAATATTTTGCTACAGTAAAAATGCGAGCTTGTCTTTCCTCTTGCCTACTGATCCTGACTAGGTTAACCTGGTCTTAGGCCTGACCTTCTCCAAAATGAGAATGATTATCAGTAGTAAACTAACTTCACCAACCCAGAGGATATTTATCCATATCAGAATAGAAGTATTTTTGGCAGAGATAAGTGAGGAAGTTATTTTTTTTTTCCTTTCAGTGATATAACTTGAAAACAAACAAACAAAAAAGCATTAAAATGTTGAGATCCATTCAGAAAAACAAAACAAAAGGGCATTTAAGAAAAACAGGAAGATTTGAGCTATACTTTCAAAGTGGTCTAAGGCAAGCATGGAGGCTATTCATTTTTTTTACTCATGGACAAAAAAAACAAACAAGAAAAACCACACGCACAACATTGATTTTCATTTGAAGGATGCAAGGTAGAGCACAAAGGCTTGGGCACAAAAGGAAAAGTCTATCATTTAAGTACACAAAGAACAGTAGCAAACTACTCTGTTTGACCATGAGGTCATAGGTACAGAAAAATAAAGGAAACATTTTATAAAACTGAAGTTTGGAAGATGTGTAATTTATGAAAAAAAAAAAAAAGAAAAACAAAAATAAAACATATGCAATACATGTGAATAACTGTTTTCTAAATAATATTTAACAATAATTCTGAAGAAAAAAAAAAGTAATGATATCCCTAAAAAAACCACAAAGGACAAGAAAGTCTTTCTTAACTTGGTTTCGAGAACTTGAGGTTAGATTTGCAGTGGTGAGAGCTGCTATTGCTCCAGTGAGCACTACTGCTACTTTTGTACCCATTTCCAAACTCATTGTAACTACTACTCACTATGCATTGGAATAAATATATGAAGTATGTTCTCAGGCTGACCAAAAAGAGAGTTCAAACAATGAATTTGGCAATTAAAAAAATGAAAACTATTTATGTTTAATGAACAGAATGAAGAGATGAGAGGAAAATAGAAGACACCATGCAATCATACAGAACAAGAAAGGGGCAGATGTTGGCTGTATGAATACCTCCCAGGCATTAAATGTCCTATAGTCTGGAGGAGCCATCCAAAAAGTGTAGAAGATAACACTGCAGTTAGTTTTTAGGCCCATCTTTTATCTCTTTGAAAAGAGGGTTCTCCTGGTATAGTATGAAGTAGCTTCTCTCTTAATATTCAAGGAAATCTTAGAAAATTATGCAAATTTTAAATTAAAGAATGAATAAAGAAATTAAATTAAATTAATAAATTAAAGACCTGTTCATTTTTTAAGGCTTAAGAACAGAAGATTAGAATCAAGTTTTTAACTGTCTATCAGGCTGACTGCCAAGATTTAGCTTATAGCCAAATGTAAGAATGAAAACCTACAGTATGGTTTTTTTAGGAAAATGTATGTCATCCAATGGAAAGAGTACAAGCTAGAGTGTGGTTTTGGTTAAATTCAGGTGTATGTTAAAAATAAATTATTCCACTACTGCTAAAACCAAAAGATGTTCAGTAAAACAGTGCTTATTATTTATTGCACCTGCATAAAAATTACTATTCTGAAGTGGTGAAATTTGATAATGGCTTCAACCTGTTACTGGCATACTGTAATTATATTTTTGTGATAATTCATTTACTGACCAGCTGGTGATAAAAGCTGTTATTTCTAGCCAAATGAAAAGCTCCTTGATTGAACTGAATGGTTTGGAATAAAATGTTTCTCCCACATCGGGTTGTGAACCTTCCTGAAGGTCAAGGTCCAACTGCAGCAAACAGTTGCTTAGACACCCAAGGGCATAAACTGTAATCAAGGGACCCAGTTTCCCATTGTGAAAGATCCTCGGTCTCTATCGTGTGCTATGGAGGGGAAAAAGAAAAAGGTATACTCTGCTTATGTCTACCATGCAGAAGTTATGATATTAACAGCAGGCCATTTACAGCCCCCAAGTGAATGTCAAAGCTTTTGTTTGCATGCAGGGAGCACTCGATAACTGTGGAGCTGCCAAAAGCAATCTGTAAGAAGCTCGGGGCATCACTTTGTATTGGGTCTACATGGCAAGGTTTGGGTAGCAGGGGGCTGCAGGGGTGGCCTCTGTGAGAAGACTCCAGAAGCTGCCCCATGTTAGATAAAGGCCAGTTTCAGCCGGCTCCAAAGGAACCCGCTGCTGGCCAGAGCCAAGCCAATAAGTGATGTTTGTGCCTCTGGGAGAGCAGATTTAAAAAAGGGAAAAAATACAAACAAACCTGCTGCACAACAGCAGCTGGGAGAGCAAGGAGTACGAGCTAGGCCTGCAGCCTCCAAGGTCAGTGCAGCAGGAGGGCAGGAGGTGCTCCAGGCACACAGCAGCAGTTCCCCTGCGGCCTGTGGAGAGGCCCCTGGTGGAGCAGGCTGTCCCCCTGCAGCCCATGGGTCCCACACGGAGCAGATCTCCACGCTGCAGCCCGTGGAGGAGCCCCCGGTGGAGCAGGTGGATGTGGCCTGGAGGAGGCTGCGGCCCATGGAGAGCCCCCGCAGGAGCAGGCCCCGGGCCGGAGCTGCAGCCCGTGGAGAGGAGCCCACGCAGGAGCAGGGGGTCTGGGGGGAGCTGCCGCCCGTGGGGGACCCGTGCTGGAGCAGTTTGCTCCTGGGGGATGGACCCCATGGTACAGAGCCATATCTGGAGCAGTTCTTGAAGAGCTGCTGCCTGTGGGCAGCCCCCGCAGGCTCAGTTCGGGAAGGACGGCATCTCATGGGAGGGACCCCATGTGGAGCAGGGGCAGGGAGTGACCGTGAAGGAGCAGCAGAGACCGCAGCCCCCATTCCCCCATTCCCTTGCACCACTTGGGGGGAGGAGGTGTTTTTAGTTTATTTTGTTTCTCACCTCTCTAGCCTGTAAGTAATAGATTAAAAATTACATTAATCTCCCTATGTTGAGTCTGTTTCACCCGTGACAATAATTGTTGAGTGATCTCCCTGTCCTTATCTCAATCCCTTTGAGGAGGGGGAGTAAGAAAGCAGTTGTGGTGGAGCTCAACTGCCCACCTGAGTAAAACCACAACACACTGGATCAAAGCCAATGGGGTGGCTGTTGTGGCTCCGCTTTCGCACTACAGTCTCCTTCTGTGACTTTCCTTTGCAGTAAACAGGAGGGAAAAGCATATTGTTTTTGCAAGTCATATCACAAAGCCCTTCTCCTAGGAGCAACAAAATGAGTCAATCAATATGTTGTGTTTCCACTGCCTAGTGAATGCTTGCTCTTCAATATTTAATAGGCTCCTGGCAGTTGTGCATCTGGTGTGCTCGGTCAGGAGACTGCGACTGCCAGACTCCTTCCCCGTACCAATGTCTCTTGTGTCACAGGACATTATCCACCGTGGGAGGCAATTCCCTTCCAAGAAACTCCTTCTTCTGCTGCCTGCCTTGGGTTCACCTGTGCCTTCCTTCGCACTCAAGCCTTAGCTGCTGCCAGATGAAGGCTGCTCTGATAGGACCTTTCCTAGCTGCATTTTCCAGAGGGTATAGTAATTGCTTCATGAGCCTGAAACTCCAGCCGTGGCCCCCTTGTGCCAGCATCAGCAGCCAAACCCCTTCTGACGTAATTGCTCCCAAGCCACAAGTTGCTGCCTGTAACTGATGGGGTCGTGAGCTGAAGCGTAAGGATGGGAACAAATAGAAGGCAAAAAGCAACCTGAATATAGAGGAGTGGAGTTTCCTGAGCCAGTCTGGCTGCAAATGCCAACGTCTCATGCAGCTTCTGTAGCAGTATGGTCAGTGGAAAGTCTGACATATCTGGCGTTGGATGGGGTCTTACGTGTTTGAAGGAAACAAAATACATTTTATGTGATCTTTGTAAATTCCTCAAGTAGCTGGGCTGAATTGTTCCTGTAACATTTTACTAATAAAACCTCTGTGCATATTTCTCAGAAAGAAATCTGGATAAAAGCTGGCACATGCACCAATTGGCTTTGGAGTTTGTTCTCCATATATGCACATTTATGAGAAAGATTTATGACATGCTTTGGAATTCCCTTTAAAGAAACTATGCGTAAAAAAATACCATGTTACTCTCAAGTGAGAAACATAAAAGCTACAGAGATGTATACATGCTCCAGACATCTAATTTTACTGAAATCAATAGAGTAACTGTGGATTTGCAGCAATGTAACAGCAAAATTTAATGCACATAGCTTAAACAGTCTGTGAAATGTTCTGGAATACTTCAGAACAAAAGATGTTGAATTATCTCTGCTGCATGGAAAATGTGCACTTGAAAACTGTTTTTCTAGTGAACCACAGATTTAATGGATAAAACAAACTAGCTGACCGCTTGGAACTAGATGCTAGCCTGAGTGTCATCAGTTAGCATAATCCTTTCTTCAGTGACAAGATTAGATCTGTATGAGATGGATTTATTGCCACTGATGAGATCTCAGCCAGAGCACATGCAGAGTTCAGGCAACAGACGGTTCTTAAGGGAGCTTTCCCTAAGAAAGCAGTATCTGTAAGTAAAGTGTCTTTGCATGCGTATGTGTTTTTACACACGCGTGCACACACACACATATCATTTAGTGTTGCTCTTTTTTATCACTTATGAGTCTTTGAATTTTAAATAAACCATGGACTAAAGGCTTGATGTGTAAAACATGCCTGTGCAATCACAATAAGATTTTGCCTTTTTCTTGTACTCCAGAGGTCTGATACAGGACCTTATTTGATCAGTTTTCCCCTTATTTGCCCACCTTTCTGGTAGAAAACAGAATTTGCTTTTGTTTTGTGTAACTCGGCATGCCTTTTCTGGCCCTTTGGTCACATATGGTCCCCCCAACATGGTTCCTAGGTGGAACCCACTACTCTGACACTGAAACACTTAGGTTTCTCTCTGTGCCTATTTTTCTCTAAGCTCAATGACAGTGGTCTCTGTTATTCAGTGCAAATTCCCTTTGGAATATCTTTCATAGAAATGCCCCAAATCTGAAGTGCTGACACCAGAGCACTTTAAGAACACCGACTCCTACCTCTATGCTGTGTAATATTACCTGCAGCTGTGTTCATCCTGAATTATTGCTGCCTCAAGTCTCATGCAACTACATAGGATACTTCCTCCATAGCTTTTGCTTCTCCCCAGGACCAAGCACTTTTGTTCCCAAGTGTTTGGACGTTCCCTGTCAGACCTTTGATGTTCACCATGCATTTGCTTCAGTGGGGGTGAAGTCAGCCAGCCATGTGCCACAGTCAGTGGAAAACAACAGAATTGTGCAGAAGTTACAAATTAACGTTTCTTTAAATTTGACCCTTTTACTTGCAGGTTTTTTTCAAACTTCGAAATGTGGCTTACACTTGGTCACAATCCCTACTGCTGTGTAAGCCCGAGCGTGTTGTGTGCACTTGGCTTGAAGCTGGCAGTGCGTGAGATACATTAACAGAGGTGACTGCCTCTGGCCAGGTGTAGATCATCACCGCCAGGCTCTGAACTGCATGCTTGGGAGGGTGAGGAGGAAGGGCCAGCTCTGGAGCCCAGACAAAACATTTCCACCCTTTTGTTCTCCCTGCACAACACTGCAAATACATCTTATGGTAGGGTGTTTGCTCCAAGCATGTTATCTGCTCTGACCAACCCCTGTCGGTATCAGAGATATGGCTGTGGCACGAGGAGCTGCTCTCTGCTCTGCTCCATCCTGCTCTCGGCTACGCCAGAGCTGATAAACACGGTTTCAGCTGAAACTGCACTGCGGTTAATAATACTGTTGCACAGTCGTGCTCATCCACTACTGAATGTTTTCAGTGATCTCCAGACATGTTACTTCATGGTGCAAGGGGATTGCAATAGCCAGGCAACACCACAAGTACCGGAGGTGCTGCTCCGCATGTGGGATGGTGGTGCACAGTCCTAAACTGCAATGCAGTGATCGCTGCTCTCTGCATTGCTCGTGTGCAGAAGCTGAGTGCTGAAATTAAATTATTACTCCTCTGTATGGTTCTGGACCATTATGTCTGTAATGTGGGAACAAGCTGTAAGGAATTATGTGATTATTGGTTTTTAGATGTAAAAGAAATTGTGATGGGTGGGTGGTTTAGAAGCAGAAAAGAAAGTATTCATGCACTTTTCTTACTAACAGAGAGCAGAGGAGCTGGTTTGGTCTCTTAATGCTGCTCATTCAAATGTGATGGATTTGGTGTTTCCTGCTTGACAGGTTTTCAAGGTATAGTGCAGATGGCTTTATATGTAAAAAATGGAAGATATTTCTATGTTTTACTGATTTTTTTCTTTATTAATGATTAATTCCTGTATCCAACCAGCCCATGTAAGATGCTCTATTTCTTTGGACAGAGACCTGCCAAAAACCAATGTGAGCTGCCCTGTCCATGACTGCCTGGTCCACAGAGACCTTGATGCCAAGACCAAAGTCTCTAAGAGTACGTCGGTGCGATCTGCGGGTGATCAGTGCTGCAAGGGCTGGGGACAGCATGGGCAGCCTGGGTGAGACATCCCCAGCTTAGGACAGGGGAAGACATCGCTGGCATGTGGCGCAGGTGTCCAGCGTGGTGTCCCCAGCTGAGGACAGCGGTGTGTGGGTGGCACGACACCACCACCTCTGCCACACAAACCGGTCCCCAGAGCATCAGGTGGGGCATCCCCCATTCTCAACAAGAAGTGTTTCCTTTCCTCCAGCAAGCCTATTTGTAATTGCAATCTACCTTGACTGTCTCTTCTTTGAGAGTTTTGAATCTAGCACATATTTTGGATATATTTTAGTGAAAAAACATCTCGATATAGAGGAGATAAGAACACTTTGTACTTGTTGATATCTTGTCTGAGATAGGAGAGGGAGAGACTGAAAAAGAAATCGATGTGGGTTTAACGATATTTGCTTTTGTTTTCCAGTCAACAGGGATTACATATGCAAGTTTGCAGAAAGCACACTGAAAAAAGTCTTTCTGAGGAAATGTTATGAAATATGACAACAGTCAGTAGAAAATTTTAATGTGAAAAAAAAAGTTGCAGCATAGTATCATTATTTGACAGAGAAAAGTAAGAAAGAGGTCATCCACACCTCACAAACTATTAAAGAAATACTGCTGCAATTTCTTTTCCCATCTATTACTGACTGCACTGTTCAGCTCTACAGTAAATCAAAATCAAAACCTCATCCTTTGAAAAAAAGGATGGGGTGGATGTGAGGGGAAAAAATGTCTTTCCTTTCTTTCCTGGAATGTTGTATGAGCTCAGATCTGCACAGCATGGTCCAGCGATAGGGGGTGGACCTGCTGCCATCCTGGCAGCCCTCGTTATTACATTGACAGACAGCATCCACAGGCAGCAGTGACCACAATTATGCTGCAAAAGGGAAGATGTGGACAGAAAACACGGCTCAACCCCCAGTCCATCATGCCCAACGCACACGTCGAAGACGGCATGTCCACCATGTCCACCTGTGCTGACTGCTGCCCTGCCTGGGGCGCCAGGAACATCCCCTGCTCACGCCGGCTCTGACCCACTTTGGATGGGGCCAGGCTGGTTCTCCCGTGTGGACAATTCTCCCCATGGGGCTAGACAAGCAACATCATGTTCATTTAATTTTGGCCATAACTCAGACCTCTGGGCTGTTTGCATTATCTCTCTACGCTGTTGAAACCCCATGAATCTTTCCCTAAAAGTCTCAAGGCTATATTTTTCAATCTCTTTCCAAACCTGCTTGTACTGTCTGCTGCATTTATTCTCCTGTAAAAAGGAATGGCTTGTATATTAAAAACAGTTGAGCAACCATTGTCATGCACCGCAATTACATTTTGTATTTGATGCCTGCCCTGTAACTACCTGCTGCCCTACTACAGCAGCTTGGGCTGCTCTTAGCTCCGTTGCCCCTGCAGAGGTGGGAGTAAGGCTAACAGTTATCAGTGTGTATAAGTACCTGAAGGGAGGGTGCGAAGAGGATGGAGCCAGGCTATTTTCGTAGTGCAAATAGTAAGTGCATCTCTTCTCAGCATAGGTAGTCACAGGGAGCTTCTTTAAAATAGAGAATATTCCACAACAGCCACATTATAATGACCATAGAGCTGTCACTTGGGAGATTCAGCTGCCAGTTTGAAACTGTCTTTATTATGCTAGGATTTATGGAACCCAATTGCTTTAGCTCTTTGGCACTTTCTTGACAGTGTAGAAAGAATATCCCACTGTGCAAGGAGAGACTGCCTGTATAGGTGCTGACACACTGAATTGTTTTTAATTGTGGTACCTATGAATCATTAAAGGCTTTGCTGTTGAGGCTGTGACAACTGGGAAATGTAGAACTGGGATTGTAGTCAAAAACCTCTTTTTTATTTCCCGACTAGCACCACATCTCAAGCATTAAATGCTATAGCACCAGTGACTTTGTTTTTCTTTGTTTGTAACAGAAAGTTTCTCCCAGGTAATCAGCTCTCCTCTATCATCTCTTTGGTCCCGTGATGCTGCAAGCCTGTATTTGCACTACTGATGTCATTCCAGCAGGAGTGATGGGTGTGTGCGAGATAACTCCAAAGCCTGCTAGAAAGGGAGAAAGCATCCCACTTTACATATCTGTGTGAAGCTCTTGATAGCCATCAGCACACTACAGAAAGAAATTCAGAAGAGGTGTAGGAAAGAAAAGTGTTCAATATAGAGAATTTTGCATTTAATCTATTATCACTTGCTTCAGTTGAAGCAATGATTCTTTTAAGCTCAGATAAAAGTGAATTCTGTCCTCTGCTATGTCATGGTGCTTTTTTGTTTTGTTTTGTTTTGTTTTTTAACTGAAAAAAAAACCTTTTCCTGCAGCATTTTATCTTCTTGTTTAAATAAATTTCCCATAAGACGGGCATATAATAAATGTTCCTCTGAACACATGGATAACAATGTGACCAGCATTCTTGCAAGCCCATCCAAGAGCTGCTCTCAGCCTAGCAAAATATCCTCACAAGTTCTGTGTGCTTATTGACTTACAGGGAAAGGATTTGGCCCTGAAATGATCCTAGGGTGGATGTTTTCAGTCCACGTGGCAAAGCATCGCAGTGCTTTTGATAGGTTCCTTGGTGTTAGGAGAAAGATTTCCCACAGTGTGCATATCCCAAGGTCTGACACTCTTGGAAAACAATGTGTTTATTAACAAAAGACTGTTTTTCAGAATATTGTCCAGCACTTTGGCCTTTCTTCCTCTCATACAGTTGTTTTTCATCTCCTTTGCTTCTTGCCAAGCTGCAGATATTTTTGTGTATTTTCTAAAGCCATGTTAACAACCAACCCACACAGCAGAAATTGCAGTCAATGGAGTTCAGACCTTTGGGAATGTGAAGGCATCTTCTGGATAAATAAACTCCAAATAAGACACAACTCATATAAAAGATCTAGAGGCAGCTGGAATCTAAAACTGCAGAAAAATGCACAGAGGAGGGGCGGAGGGGTGGGGAAAGATGTGAAAATAGCCAGTAGCCTTTTTTATTCATACCACTCCTACGTCTGATGTGAATTTCCCACAGAGGTATGTGATAAGCTGGCACCAACGACAATTTTCTCTGCAAAGCAGAAATCCAATGATTTTTCACATACCACCAACTAAATCATGCCTGAGAAGTGATAGTACAGACTGGATTTTCTTTTTTCTCTTTGCTTTTTTTTTTCTTTCCCCAGCCTCTCGTACACACACATGCACACACACACACACACGCATGTGCTGACAGCACAGTCCCTGGCAAGGCGAGGGCTCAGACACAGTTGCTTTTGGACATGTGCACATCTCTCAGCTCAGGATCTGCCCTCTGTAGCTGCCAAGAATTTCTCGGGGCTGGCCGTAAACATTGTGGACCCAAGTGGCACAGAAAATACAGAAATGCCTGGGAGTATTCTCATCTTTTGCCAGGAGCAGCGAGCGAGGAGGCCCTGCCAAGTTCCTATTGAATTACAGCCGCGTGCTGCTTTCTGTGGCGGCCACACATCTATTGAAGGGGCAGGACGAGGCTGCATCCCAAATGGCAACCTCTGTGTGGCCGCGCCACAGTTGTCACAAAGCTGGGCTGCGGGTGCTCTCTGGAGGGTGCCCACGACGACAGATGGAAGAGGGGGATGTGTATTTTCCAGATATCATCCGGTCTTTCTCAATATTCGCCTTTTCCATTTCTGAGCACTAATGCATTTATTTTTTAACTTGAGTCAGTCCAGAGTTAGTATAAGATTAAAAACCTCTTCTGTAGAGCTACTCTAGGAACACAGCAGAGTTTTCAGGCAGGTATTAAAGCTTTTTTTACTCTCAGCTGTTATGTCCTGAGTAAACCCACCCAAAGCAACATCTGCTGGGCACATCCAGGACACCTGCACATCCAGGACACCACCACCAGCCTCTCTCCCTCCCTCTGCAAAACTGCTAACCCTACCTCCTCCCACCTTGATTAGCTATATTCCCCAAATAAATAAATAAATAAATAATGTTTCCAAATACTGAAGCAAAATTTTGGCCATAAAAAGACTTTTCCTGAGCAGAGTAGGATCTCACTAGATCCACGAAATCATACTGTCCCTCCTTCACAACCGTCAGCCCCCTTCCTGCAATTATTTCATTGCTATTACAGCTGGAAGTCTTTCCCCTTTGCTTTTTTACTTTTCACTTTCAGTGGACAAGACAATAAATGAGCTCATCAGTAAGGGAGGTCACTCTTTAAAGTGCAGCATTATATTTGATTCAACATTACAGTAACATTTATGGTCTCCCTGAGCTAGGAACTAAAAGTAATAAGCTTATTAACTGATTATTATAATGTATAATAGTTATGTTACATCAACATAAATCATAAACATTAGCTACAAGTAACAGCTAAAACTCTTATTTTGCCTGTGTTAAGATGAAAGTTTTTTATGAAAAATCACATATAAAAAGAGAAGAATCTTGTAAGATGCTAATTGTGGAAATCTGTGATGTTAAAATGTGATAGAGAAATTGCAAATACAATTAGGTTAAAGAAAATATAAAATACTAATGAAAAATCATCCTTTTCCAATGATCCTATCTAATGTTCTTCCTTTTTTTTTTTTTTTTGTTAAAAATCATACCTAATTTACAACAATTTTCAAGAGGAAAGCAGTGCTTATAAAGGAGAAAGTCTAGAATAGGTGTCTGTGGCATTTGAGTCAACTTTACCGTATAGGGACCAAGCTTTATTCCCTTTCTCTTGTGAAAAAAAAAAAAAAATTCAGATAGCAGATAGATTGATTTGTACAGAGACAGCCATAGAGTAGACACATACCTGCTTCTTTTTTCATATATTTATTGTGTTGTAGCAACAGGAGTAATTGCTAGATTTCGATGTTAGTGTATTACATTTTATTGTTCCTGTAAGTAGCAATTTGAGTATTGTGCCATATAATTTGAGAATGTTATTAGAAGATGGAGAACAGAATTTGGAAAACATAACTGCTGGTAAAATTAATGTTGATCATAGCTAATATTATTTTACAGGTTTGGGGGGTTTGAGTGCTACTTCCTTTACTGCTTGTATCTCTAATACATGACCATGCGTGACGCTTTACAACCCTGAAAAAATCAAGAACATTATTTACTTACATGAAAAATCCACTTTGTTGTTAGTCTACCTCTGGGATGAACTACATGCTGCTCAGGAGAGCTCTGGAGAAAATGAAAATAAGACCCAGTATATCAACATATCTATGCCAATATCCATTGCAGAAACACCAGTGTGATTTTATTGAAAATGTTTATTTAAAAAAAATACTTAAAAAGAAGAGGAAGAAATGTGACAAGGTATTAATGGCAAAGAAGGGGAATTGAACAGTATAATTAGTCACTTAAGATGGATTACATTAGCATTTTTTTTAATATATATATATATATTTAAACTTCAGTACTTGCTTACATATCAAAAAATACCAGTGAAAACCAAGAAGATATTTCTCTGCTGAGCTGTACAAACATCAGGCTACATCCCCGACAGGCCAACACCGTCCTGATGTGCCCCGCCAGCGGTTACACTTTGACACACTTCTTTGGCAAACTGCTCAACATCATTTCTCCCAGCAGAGCAGCGATGGATGTGGCCTTAGGAAAGGCTTTTCAGATGTTCTGTTTCTACAGTTTCTAAGGCTTCTTCATACTGCCTGGGCTCTCAATGAACTCTGCACAACGAGGCTCTATGCTGGCTCTGGGCGAGTATTTCAGAAGGTCCTGATTTCCCATCACCAGGACACAGAGGCATTGCTTCCATCTGCTGAGGAACCAGCCAGTTTTGGTTGGGCCCAGGTGGCACCACAACATTTCCTAGCATCCTAATAGTGAAACTTTTCCAAGGTGGTGAGCAGCCAGACATCATGGAGCTATGTGTGGAGAGCCCATCCTGAAGATTTATGTTGCATCTTCTGCTCTCTCTCTGGTCCATTTCCTTAATCATGAGCCTGATTACTAGGGCAATTGTTTTTAGTTCTCGTTTCATTTCATTTTACTTTCCTTGGAAACCGCAATGAATCTTTGCTTTTAGTTCCCCTTCAGCCTTCAAATCAACTGCTCCTCTCCCAGGCAGCCACGGGCACGGAGAGCACCTTGCAGGCGCTGTTGTGTTAAAGGCACTGGAGTGTGAAGCAAAATAATTAAATGGGGCTGACACGGTTTTCAAAGAGGTTTTCTGATCTATCTGTGACAATTAGGCAGCCTCTGAGCATTGCCCAGCCACTTGCAAGCAGGGTGAGTCTATTCAAATTCAGGCTTTAGAGTTTCACCTGGCAGAAGACCCATTTTCCTCCCAAGCACTGTTTTTGTTGCTTCCTGAGGAGGACGAGGGCCTGGGGCTTGCAGGAGGCTGGTGATAGACACCTGGCAGAGAAGAGGGGGGAAAGGTCTGACTCAGAAGTGCAGACGAAGGGCTCTCCCAAATATTTATTTCTGCTTTTCCATTCCAGCTTGATCTTTGCTGCGGCTAGAGGATATTTCTCAGGCTGTGTGGCCCTGCAAGCAGCTGGGATGTATCCACCACTCAGGTGAGGTGCCAGGGGAGCTGCAGCAGGGCGGATCGGAGCCAGCGAGGGATAACCCACCAGCACTTTCTGCCCCAGAGCCCCAGGCTTCTTCTCTTTGCCTCTCCCTTGCATCACCCCCAGCAGCAACGTGCCACAGCCCTGCACTGAAATGAACGCCACCCTGGCAGCACGGCAGCAACTGAGGCTGCCAGCAGAACTGTGACCCTGCTAATCAAGACAAGCAGACAATTAACCTGCAGCTAATTTTGCAAGGCCTTCGCTTTGTCCCTTTGCCCCCCAAAGTCAGGAAACCCTTGTACGTAGCTAAAGAAAGAGATGAAGGAAGAAAGGGCTACTAATAGGGCCAATTAACAAGTGGGGCTGAAAAAGAATGTCATGTGCTATAAATCAAATGAAATACAGCTTTTAAGCAGCAGCCATTAATTACATGCTTGAACTGAACTGTGTATATTACTCGGTGGGGCAAGTACAATTGCCCATCAGAGCCTTACTGAATACAGGCAAACACAAACTAAATTTGATGTCAGGAATAGAAGCAGTTACTTGGTGAAATTCCTGATGCAAGGAACTGGGTGTCAGCATCTGAAAAGCAACAAGGTACCTACCTTGTCCTTTAGGTGCAATTTAAACTCTTTAAGCCTAAACCCAAGAGGTATGTGTATGCAGATGTGGATGGGTGAGATACAGAGGTAGAATACAGATCTATGGTCATAGCTTTAGATATATGGATAGTATATTTGCAAATCTAGGTATATATATGCATATTTTAATTTTTGTTATTTGACAACCAGAACACTGGAGAATTCACCTGTGTTTTGCTGTGCAGTCTTGGTGGCAGTTTCTTGCCCACCTCCAGAGGTCCCCATTTCCCTGGGCGGGCAGGGAGCTCCCCTGAAGTCAGAGCAGCCTGGGGGGCACTGTGTCTCCCACGGGCACACCAAAGAGCTGGTAGCACAGCTGCATTTGGTGATTAACCCAGATATGGGGACTTCCTTGGTGTCCTGGCCCCTGGCATCTGGCTGGGGACCTGATGGGTGCCATGGGTGGGTGGGTGCCTGGTGCATCCCCCCATGAGTGGCTGTAGCCAGGAGTCAGAGCAGATGCCCCCTGGGTCCTCCCAGCATTAGTTATCCTCTGGGAATGCAGTCAAGGGATGTCCTGGCACAGTGCTCAGTGAGGTTAATGGCAAAGCACTGCCTTACTGCTGGCCCTTGACTGCGGGATTTAACACTTTTCCCCCTTTCATCCTCCCTTTTAAGCCTGTCTAGGAAATCCAGGCAGCGTGGATGGAGGTTTGGTTGAGTGATTAATAAAACTTTTTCTGGATGCCCCCTGATAAATGTGCCGTTGTTGATTTGAGGATATCCATGAGGTAAATGTTAGCTTTGCTTTACTCAGCCTGTGCAGGCTGTGGCGTGTGTTACCTCACCAGTCATTCCCATGCTGTGCATGAGGAGGAAAAAGTAATGAACACATTTCCCCAAAGTGCTCCAATTTAATTCCCCACCTCAGTTCAGCCACTACTGTTTTGGGACCTGGTGGCACACAAGGTGCATGCCTGTATGAATACATCTTCAGGCAGGCAGAATTTTCCTCATCAAGTAGTATCTTTATTCTCAGAAAGGGAATTAAAGGGCTATTGAATTTGTCCCAGATCACAAATTCCAATAAATATTGAAAGGACGGATTATATATACAGGTAAACTATTCAAAGATTTATAAAGAACGAAGAAGATTATTATTATTATTTTTTCCCTCGGGATTTCCTAGTTTATAAAGGTAAAATAGACTTCTCCCAGTATAAGGTCATATTATGGAACTATCCTGAAGAAAAAATGACAGCTAACAGGTGCCACAGAATCTGGCTCAAAAGTTTTATGCATGAAACCTAGCCAAGATACTGCTTTTCGTCCTGTGGCTAAAAAGATCATAGCAATGAATATGGAAAAAGATGATTCTTGGTTGATTTTTCTTGAGATCTATGTGACTTTTATAAAATTATCTGTACATGAATATTTTTCCTCCTTTTAAGACTTTTTGATGAAGTTGTCACAAGAAGCTCTCATGTTGTCACGATGAAATGTCTTATACCTCTCTCTGTTTCACTGGATGTTTTCAACAAAGCCAAGTTCTCTAAGCCTCAGGATTCTACTTAACGTCCAATTGTCAACAGCTGGGGAGAATGTCACTGATTTCTTTTTGTTCTCCCTGTTCCTAGAAGTAGCAGGGTAATTTTTAGCTCTGCAGTAACAGTTGCCAAAAGATAATAGGTTGATATTTTTTACCTCCAAATGATGTGGACCTAAAATCTCAAGCCTTTAGCTCTGTCTGTTTCCAGAAGACAAAGTTTGAAAGAGCTGTACTCCCTATCTTCCTCCTCTCCTGATCTGTTTAAGAGAATAAAATCCCAAATAAAAGCAAGGAAAAATCTTGACCCTTCAACACTCTGAATTGCCTGGGGAAGTGCCACTGACTTTGACCAATAGATGAGTACAAGGACACTAAAAGTGTGCTCAAGAGGCTAATTCTGGTCCTACACAGATAAATTTGACATCTCTGCAGTTCTACTGACAAAAGCAAAATTATTCCTGATTTACACTATTTACACTGGCTCCATCCAGCCTTGCTCTGTGACTAAATGATCACAGAGCCATCCAGTGGGCCATAAGGGAACATTTATTAAAGTTAAACCATAAAAAAAATATGGAAAACTCTGTGGGATTGCACACCTTCTTTACCATACCCCAACTTTTCTTGTCAAAATTCTTCCCAGGCACTCCAGCCCATGCCTTCTTGCATTGTTCCCCTTCCTTGGACTTTCTGAAACTCGATAGATTAGAGGGTCTGAAAATGTTTGAGCTAAAAAGCCATAAATTCTAATAACCAAGGAAAATACAAGCTAATACAATTTCTGAAACCTTCCATTTTGTTTGAATGGTTTGCTTCTTTATATATGCCCAGTAAGTACTCCAAACTGCACAAATGCTGAAACAATTTAACCAAACTTAAACTACTGTCAGTTCCTGATGGGTGATCTTCAAACATTAACATAGTGCTGGAAGACATATCTAGTGTTTTTTGGCAGGAATTAAGCAGTTAATGTTTTATCAGCTTGAAGTTAATGATGTACACACTATTAGTGCTTCTGCCTGTGTTCTCATAAGAATTTTAATATATCACCCTGGAAATGTCTGATTTGGTACTGTGAAGGTAACCCTGCTAATTCAAATGCCAAGTAACCCAACTAAATATTCTTCCGTTATATGCGTAAGTTTTAACATTAAGCTGCTGACAGAGGCAGAGAAAGACTGAGAAAAGTTGATGAGTTGATGAAAGGGTTCCCTCATTCCCTCTGCTTTGTGGCACCTTCCTTTGAAGGATGAGAGAACACGGGGATAAATGAGCTACAGCTTAGTCGATGCTCTTCCTTCCCAGAGCTCTGCAGATGAGGTGGTAGGTGACAGATCACATTCAGAAAAGCCTCTGTGAGCAGTAGCTGTGAATGAAGGTCACTCCTGTGAGGTCTGCTACTGCTTTCTTTACTGTAAATACAAATCTTATCACTGGTAGGATGGCTACAAAATGCACTTGTAGTCCTATAGATGTTCTAACAAAGGCAATCAGGAACAGAAGGAACAGATGGCAAGAGGAAAAGACAATGATAGTCAAGTTTCCTAGTTGGTGTTTTTGTTTGTTTGGTTTGATTTTTTATTTATTTATTTATTTATTTGTTTGTTTGTTTGTTTAACATGAGGTTAATCATCTTGTACAGCTTGTGTTGGAGCTTTATATGTGGGCATTAGGTGTAAATGTATCCAGAAGTCTGGATTCTGATTGAATAATTTTGGGAGAATTTTAGTGGAATACTTGAACACATTTTGCTCAAATGTTTTCTTCCCCTACAGGATGGAAGAAAAATCAAATCTGACTTTATATACTGAATTAAACTGTAGATCTGAATGAATGACTAATGAAATTCTGTGCTTATTTACTGAGCTATTTATTCAGTCAAAAGAAGCATGGTATCCAAAATTAACAGTGCCACTATAACGTTAAGATCACTTGATAAGACAGTAGGAGTCCCAGGAGGTATTTTTCTTGCCGAATCACACACAACTCCCACCTTCTGCAAATTTATGTTTGTTACATGCTGTGGTTCTATTTTGACTCTAGTTAAACAGACACAGCTAACCTCACTTCATGTTACAACTCTGACACAGAGGAAGAATAGCAAGCATGTTCAAAATGAGCATTTGCTGATATGTTATCCCCGAAGCACCCCAGCCATATGAAAACCTAGCAGATATGATAAGTAATGTGAGCCCTTCCCTGGAACCTTTGCAATAGTAGGGGCTTTATGCAGTCAGATGGCTTAGGGACATATCTGAATCCCAGGGAAAGCCAAAGCCGTCATTTACTTGGCTTCAGTGAGGTTTGGATTAAGATCTGGGAGAAGGAATGGCAGCCTTAAGCAGATATTGCAGATGTATACGGGATCTCTTCTTGGCCTTTAGTCACAAATATCTTCATACGGACTCTACTGATTTTCTAGGCTCTCAGGCTGGCTGTGTGCCCAGAGATAGGCAAGCCAAGGACAGAGAATCTACAGAGTATCCATTGTTAATGAAGATTTCAGAGGTGCTGGAATATTCGCCTTACCTGTTATGAACCTGTGTTATATTTAGTGGAGAAGCAAGCACGAACTGCAGGGACCAGTATACACTGCCATTATTTTATAAAACACGGTGGCTAATGATTTCCTGTGAGCTATCATGACAGCGTCTTCATTTTCTGGATGGCATCACAGCTGGCTTTCCTGTGTTCAGTGCTTTTTGCTGCTCCACTGCCTGCTTGGTAATCAGTACCTACTCCTCCAGGGTGCTGGGCAAGCCCAGATCCCATTGACCTGCATGGAAATTAAGGCATTAAGCATCAATCAGAATCATACCGCTCCAATGTGAGCGTGGTAGGACGGCTCTGTTCCCATGGGTGCCAAATGAGACCGGCATCCCTGTCGTCTCCCTGCTTAGAAAGGGGTTCCGGCACTGGGTTTGTGCCTTTGTCCCTGCTGAGCCCACCGAGCAGCGCCGGCCCTTGGAATCAGCCAGCAAGGAGGGGGGAAGGCTGCGAGCAGCTGCAGGATGCTGCTGGCCAGCACATTAGCAGAGCAGAACGCATCTGCGTGCGTACGTTCCCCCTGGGCCTTCAGACACTGGAGCGATTGTCTCACGCTTAATTGTGGGATACACATGGATAACAAGCAATACCCTACATAAAGAAACAGGCAATCCTCCTTCCCAGAAGCTGGTGTAACACTGTGAGCAGACATCCAGAGGGAGAAAATTTTTCTTTCTTTCCCTTTCCTTTTCATTTTAGGCTAATCAGAAACACTGCAGATTCAGCCATCTATAACAATATGCCTCCGAAAGGAAAATGATTTATTTTTTTTGAAATGAATGCATGTTTTTTATTATGCATGGCAGGTATGGTTGGAATCCAAGTAGGAAAATTGCATTTTACACTACAGCCCCTTGGGTAATAAAATAAAAGGCAACACAAGCATATCTACCATTGGAAAATGATGGAATATGAAGGTCCTTTCAGAAAAGCTGGATAAAAGAACTGTAGGATAAGAGCAAATAAGTTTGCTTTTTTTTTTTTAATCTCTATTATTTAGTATTATTTGCATCCTTTTTATTATTATTATTATTATTGTTGTTGTTGTTCTTGTTGTTTGTTTATTTATTTATTTATTTGTGTTTGTTTGTTTTATTGAGGAAAGAAATGCTGCATTAGAATAGAAGCTAAATTCGGGTCTGTATCAATATCCTCAGCCTCTGCTCCTTTGTCCAGCTCCAGCATCCCACAGCTGCACTGCAGAAACCACAATGGGGAAGAAAGAAAAATGCAGGCTTGGGACTCATCCCGGCATAGAGTCAGGATGAAAGAAGACTATGAAATAAATGAAATAAATGAAATGAAATAAATACACAGGTAGTTTTTTGAGTCTGTTTTATCCCAGATCTTTCACAAAAAATTGGTCTGTTTTTTTTTTCTTGCATTGAGAATTTGTTATTTTTAAGATGATTTAGTTTTAGGGTGCTCCCCGAAGAACCTCACTTTCAGCAGATGAATGACCAGCACTTCAGCACACAAAATTGTCTTTCAATACCTTCAAGCACCCATTCTCTCACAGAGCAGTTTCCTGGCATCTAAGTGACATTTCAGAAGCAGGAAATCATCACATTTGAAATATCTAGTGGTGTTCATGATGAGCCTGGCTGAGCGCACATGATTTCTTGTTTCCAAATGTCTGCCAGGACCAGACTGGGCTTAGCTCCGATCTGATGCTGCCAGTGGTTCAGAGCACTATCCTGAAATGCTGTCAACCCTGTAACCTCTGGTTCCTGGTCATGGCATGAGGCACCATACCTTCCACAGCGCTGCTTTCAAACCGTGTTACTCAGGGAGGCAGGGCCTGTCCCAGCTGGGAGAGGAGGCAGGCAGCGGCCGAGCAGAAAGGGCTCCTTCAGGCCTGGTTCTCCAACCCTTCCTCCCACTGACCCCATAAGTAACCAGGTCACTGAGCTTGCCCAATGGTGCCACAATCTCTTCGCTACTCATCTACCCTTGCTTGTCCCCCAGGGCTCCTCCATCATAGACAGGGACCCCACGAGCTCCATGTTGGGACCTTCTCCATGTGGGCAGTAGTCCTTGCAGAAGGGAACCTCTGGAGCATAAACACAACTTTAGAAAGCATCTTCACAACTGTTACAGTACGATTGACAGCGTGGGGCTGTTTTCCTTGTATCCATCCACCAAAGGACAATTGTCCTTTCTTCTCTCTTGCATGCAAGTTTACCACAAGTGGTAGCAAATGCAGTGTTTTAAGAGCCTACATGTGTAGTATGTCCCTCACTTTGTGTGTTGGCTATTGCAGCCTGAGACAGTGTGAACCCTCAAAGTGCCTCTTTGCTCTTAATCATTAATATCCTTCAGCAGAAAAGCAAACCTTCAGCGCTAAAGTCATTCAATAAAAGTCATTTAATGCAGAATAAATTGTTTTTAGGTTGGTAGAGCTTTGTTTCATGCTTGAATGTTGGATCTGTGAAGAAGGAAAGAAGCAAATTAAACTGTACTTTTCTAAATTGCATCCTTCCACATTAATAAGGGGGTTAGCTTCAGGAACTGAAGAAATAAAGAGTAGGTAAAGGATGAGTGAGAGTGAGAGCTGAGACCACACTGTGTGATATTGGACTTGAGACTCATTATGCAAATAAGAGAATTATCAGCTGAATCCTCCACTTTTCCTCTCATTCCCATAATCTCTGCTCTCAGACTGTTACCAAGGAGAGGGAAATGAGCCAGGATTTACCATCATAACTCCTTGCCCCTTTCTATCCACCTATTTTGCAGGCGACTCTGAAATAATGCTTATGTTAAATTTAATATCACAGTGCCAGTTATAAAAATCAAGGATGTGTGGATAACGTTACCTTCACCAATGAGCAGTGTGTATTCTTAGCTTTGACCTTAGTGGGAGCTTTTGGATTCTCTCCCGATAAAAGCAGCAATGGGTTTTCCTATTATGTCTATGCAGAGAACTCTTAAAGGAGTATTAAGAATATATCACACGCCTAGCACTTATTAACCATACAGTGCCTCTCATCCAGGTAGCTCAACGAGCTTGGTATGGGTTTTTGTTATTGTTGTTGTTGTTTTTTTTTCTTTTTTTTTTTTTTAGTACTTTTTCTACAGCAAATGTAAGGAAAGGATCAAAATGCACAGAAATGTACAGAAATAATCCTAGCCAACATTTGAGTTTAGTGTCTGTCTTCAAATGTGTGTTTTATCTGCATGAATAGTGGAATGCCAGCATCCAATTTGATTTCTGTATTCTTGATACCCTCCATACTACGACATTAATAACTTTATTTGTATAAAAATCTGCACAGATCTTTTTACTATTCAGAGAAATTGCGTAAATTAGCCAGCACTAAGCTTCATGCTGTAACAACTGTGTCATTTCCAGCCCAAAGAGCAGCTGAGGAACACATTTTCAGCCAGGCCACAGCTACCATGTTTTGAAATCCTGGCTCATGTTTTATATTTCAGCCTTCAGCAGTATAATCAAACGCAAACACCTCACAGTTTGTTGAATGCCTCTGTTTGAGGAATAACGTTGTGTGCATTAGGGAAAGCACACTGCCAATTTGAAATGCATGTCTGTGCTGAAAGTGCATTCATTTTCCTCTTTTGTGTGAAAACTTATCTCTCCTGTCACTTGGCAGAGGTAACAGCAAAGGGAAATGGTAATGAAGGACAATGTTCTTACTCAAATGTACTATGCCTTGAATCACATTCATTGCAGAAGAAAAAGCAGTGATGGATGGAAACCTCAGTCTCCCTCATCAGGGCACCTCATCCTGCCAGAGCACGTAATGGTCCAAGCATGCCCTGGTTCTTGAGACCCTCACATTGACTGGAGGAGCTGTAAAGTAAGTTGTCCAAAATATATGTTAACGTAAAATTGAACATTTCACTAATGAAAAGTCTGATTTCATTACATATACAAAGAGCTTCCCAATTTTAGCTGTTTATTTTTCTTTTCAATATTTAAACAATGAGGTCAAGTTTTTGCATGATCACCATTGTATTTTCTGCCAGATATACTGATTTTAACTCAAAAACAGACATGAGTATTACTTTCAGACATGTCTTGGTCTTGCATTTTGCTGTTAGTATTGATCTCATTTTTTATTTCCATTCAAATCCAAAGGATACTTATAATTATGACAGTAAACGATATTAACGGATTTTTTAAAATACACGTTCAACATTAGCTGAAAGGACATTTTCAAATGTTACTCTTGATTGTAAACCCAGAATTATTATTTTTTCTCTGTGTTTTCAGTTTTCTATGTAAGGGATCAAACAACTTGGCACTATTTTAAAGTATTTTTTAATTTCTATTTTCCAGGGCAATAGCTATGCTCCAGTAAGTTCTTTTTCATATGATTTACCAATTACAAGAAAACATTGCGTGATATCTAATCTGAAACAGAGGAACATATTTCAAAGAAATATTTAACTTCTCAGAGACCCAAATACTTTCAAATACCAATAAAATGGAATCAGAAAGCTGTAGCAGTATTTAATGGAAAATGAAGAACAGGAGTCCGTTACTTTTTTTTTTTTTTTTTAATCCCTGGATTTCTGCCTGGATGCTGTTTCCTGTGAAGCATCCTCATTTGCCCTCTAATTTGGAAGATCAGATCAACACAGGAGAGGTGGTGTGGCACAGGAACCTCAATGTAAAGAGCACTTCAAATTTATGGTGGCATCTCTGAATCCCTGATATATATGTATACGTGTGTCTAAAACTGTGGGAGGGAACAAGAAAGGAGAGAACTTTTTAGCGAAAAAAGTCCTCTTTTTTTGGAAAGCATTCTCATGAAAATGTTAATTTTGTCAAGTAGCCAATCTTCTGTCAAAACAGTTTGGATCAAATGTCTTTGATTAGCCCTGGTGCTAATGAAAATCCAGTTCTGTAATTTGTATAATGCAAGACAGAACACAATTTGAGTCCTAGCTTGAGTATGCAAAGCTGAGGGGACTTGGTTTCATTTTCTCAATTCGTAACATGAATTCAATAAAGCTATTGACATGAAGAAGGCTGCTACTTATAAACGCTTGCAGATTGAGGCTTTAATTTGAAAATTGAACAATTTTGATCTGGAAATCATTTAGAATCAATAAAGCACTATTTTTACAACCATTTTCTAGAAATGGTCAAGCCTCGACATATAGAACATTTTTTAATATTCTCTTATGACCATGCAGAAATGATTACTTGGATTATAGTGATCTGGGAGTGATTTTTCAAAAAATGTGCGTCTGAGCTGGAATCAGAGCCATTGCAAATGGAGGACTTGGCAGTGCAGCCATACTCTATAGGCAGATTCTCTGTGACAGTACTTGTTAAGATTTAAGGAGACTCTTACCTAGTAGCACCAACAGACCCCCTAGCAGATCTCCACCAAAACTTTCTACCCTCACATTTCAGCACAAGTAAGAATGGGAAGCTAAGAGGCACCCAAGAACAAGAGACAATCCCGGTCAGATATCGTTACAGGAGCAAAGTCGAGCAAGAAGCAGCATGATTGAGGGAAGCCGCTGGTTTTATCACCATCTCTTCTTGAGCTGTTTGCTTTCAGGTGTCTCCAGGGAGCTTGGCTCCTAGTCACTGCCACTCCAATTGCAGTGGCTGTACTGCCTGCCCTCTGTGATGCCTTGTTCTCCTGCTCTTCCTCAAGTACTAGGACAGTTTTGGACTGCTGACTTCATGAGGGGACCAGAGAAGGGACATGACTTTTCTCTTTCTCCTTCTCCTTCTCCTTCTCCTTCTCCTTCTCCTTCTCCTTCTCCTTCTCCTTCTCCTTCTCCTTCTCCTTCTCCTTCTCCTTCTCCTTCTCCTTCTCCTTCTCCTTCTCCTTCTCCTTCTCCTTCTCCTTCTCCTTCTCCTTCTCCTTCTCCTTCTCCTTCTCCTTCTCCTTCTCCTTCTCCTTCTCCTTCTCCTTCTCCTCCTTCTCCTTCTCCTTCTCCTTCTCCTTCTCCTTCTCCTTCTCCTTCTCCTTCTCCTTCTCCTTCTCCTCCTTCTCCTTCTCCTTCTCCTTCTCCTTCTCCTTCTTCTTCTTCACCTCTTCCCTGTCTCTTCCAATCAGTACTGATTTTCTCACTGTCTCTACTCTACTGTAGCTCTTTATGCTACTACCATTTCATATGCTTGTGGCAAATACATAAAGGATAAGATCCCGTAGAAATTTTAGTCATCTCCTCTCTGATCAGTATGGCCACTTGTGAATATTACAACACTGAGTATCTCGTAAGCCAACAGTTTCCTTCTTGCCAGCTCCCCGTATTAAGTCCTAGTATATAGCTTCTCATTAAGAGTTATCTCCTCATCTGTGAAGCAAGAAAGCATGATGTTTTCTTCATTAATAATATTGGTCAAGATGTACCACTTTTAAAGTCATTTTACTGAATTAATCTCATATTTTAAATCCACACTTCCAGAGCTGGTGGCCATTAGGCTCTGCTAATATTTATTCTTTCTGCTATGCTGAGGGAGGAGGGATTGAGGGCAAAGAGAAGAGAAACACAGGGGAATCTATTTTCTTCAGTATTGCCACCAAAGCTTGACAAGAGTTTTTGAAGATAAAATGAAATGAAAAAAAAAAAAAGAGCCCCAGTTTGTGTAGCCGTATTAGGAGGGCGTCACAGCTGCTTGATCTAGGGGCTACAAGAGTCAGCAATTACTGGAGGGAGGGGATGGGAGAGCATGGCAGTCAAAATCCCTGGATCCAGAGGTATTTTACCTTGCTCTTACAATAAATTACATGTTCTGTCACTAAGGAATATTTCCAGTGACTCTGAGGATCTGATTAAATGTCCACGTGACGTTAAATAGTTGCTTATAGTAGAAAATGTTTCTTTTTTTTCCTCCTCATGAAATCCAAACTTTAGCAGAGGTAAGACCCTGAGTTTGTAAACAAGGGATGCTGTTTTAGGATATCTTGACGGGTCTGCATTGTGTTCACGCAGCTGCCTTATGATTTAGCTTGTAGTCATCAGACACGTGTGCACAGAGCAAACTATAATACTGTACAAATCGTTGTTATCTGATTACCTTCATAGTCTATTAGTTTGATGATTTGGGAATCATCTAGATACAGTAGCCATTTAATCAACAATCATTTACATCACAGAATATGATGTTTTCTAATTTTGTTTTCATGTACAGCTCAAATGCAATGTCTCTGATGAATGTGAAGATTAATTATACATTAATTAATGGATATTTATAAAAAAGGTCATCAAAAGAGTCCCTGTGACCTCATTACCATGCTACATGCAATCTAATTAACTAATACAAAGGCTGTTTCAAACCCCTATTATAATCTTGATGTGCTAGATTCTCTATATAGGTACATCTGACATTTTTAGATTGTTGCCACTCTAGGAAATTGATGGAGGCTGATAAGCAGCACATACTTCAGAAAACAAACAAACATGCTGTTCTTACAGTGGTAAGGGAAACTAAGGTACAGTTGCATAATGATTTGCATTCTGAGTCTCTGAACACATTTCTCTGAAACAAAGTAAAATACTCCCCTATCCCCCCCCCCTTTTTTTTTCTTCTAGAAATATAGTATTTTCTTTATTTATGCTGAGATTTTTTTAGGTAATAATTTTTATTACTAATAATTTATGAAGAATAGTACAAGAAAATAGCTAGCCAGCATTTCAAATGAAAGGTGATATTATACAATCTGTGTAACTGGTTCTGTATATCCTTGGTTCTTGAGCTTTAATCAGAATCTCATACTTTTTTTTTCCCCTGTAGTTGTTGATTTCTTTTTCATCTCTTACATGCTTAGTCAACGACATTTGTTATGCCTTGACAAAAGCAAATTGAGTTGTGAAGAATAAGGGATAGTGACATGTAAGTAAATGGAAAGCTACAATTGTCATGACAGCAAAAGGAGATGAAACAGAGACTTCTGATTTACGATATTTAGTTATAAATTAAAACAATGTCATTTCTCTTTTCTGCTAAACAGAAACACCGAATAGTGATCTCAGTCTCTAAGAGCTGGACTTGGTGGATCTTCTTCAAGTTCCTTGAAAAAAAAAAAAGTATTCTCTTCTATAAGCCTCTTTGTGCCATCCTTTCCCTTTATTTCCCTCTTTCTTATTTTGCTTTCTGTGTCAAATTTACTATTTGCACCAAAATGTGATTGCTAAGAGCAGGAGACAAAGGGCTGTAAAATGTGTGCAAGGAGACATTTTTAACTGTTAGAAAAGAGAGGACTGTTCCCCATGTGGGCTTTTTCTGGAGGACCGTGGGTCTTGTGCTTTGCTTACAGCCAGCCATAACACAGCAATACAAAAATGATACATTCTGGGTAGTAGAGCAGATCAATTTTGTAATATTAACTGTGTTGAAACTTGAGTACAAATCTTTGCATGCTGAGGTCACATATAAAATATATCTGTTACTCAAAACTAGTGTGTTCCCCAGAACAAGCCCTCAAGAAAGTAACAGTCTTCTTATCTACTTTGGGACTCTCATGAGAGTTAATCTGAATGAAAATGTATCTGTACAGGTTAAACTGTGCTGAAACACAAGTGGATAGCTTCATTTAAAATTCAGGTACATTTTCTTCTTTCTTCAAAGTTATATTATCTCTATGCAAAAAATGAATCAAAGTGAATCTTAGTAAGGGTGATTAGTATTAAATTAGCATTGCTGTACCACAAGTCTGTGCACCTAACTAAACTTAACTCGAGCATTTTAAATGTATACCTTTAGTTGATTCAGAAGAATTATCCTGAGTCTAGGTAAATTTTGCATTTTCTGCCTATCATTTCTGGAGGCAAACAGGTCAAACCTTGTTACATGAACAGGGCAAGGCCCAGAGCTCCTGAGGACTGAGCTCTTAATACCCACATGAATCTCTGAGATTAGTATCACCATACTGCTTACACAATTCATTGGCTTTTGCCCAACAAACCCACTCCAGCTTCAGGAGAGAGCCTTTGTGTTTGCAGTGTGTGGTGTTGCTCTGCACAAAGCCAAGAAATTCTTGGAAGCAAAGAAATTGTTTGCCAAAATCTGCAGTTTATTTTCACCCCCAAACTATTCACAGACTTAAGCTGAATGCAGTCAACAATTGTGGCTGGAGGTATTTTTGGCCAAGAATAATTTAGGCTGTGATACACCAAAGAACACAATAACAAGAACAGACTTTTATCCAATGACCCAGTGATTCATGATACCATACAGCTGCAGGAGACCAAGGCACGACTTCTCCCTGTAGATATTTCTAAAAGAACTTGGAATATCTTTTATCTCTGTTATACCCTCACATTTATAGGCAAAGTAGGAAAGTTCACACTTGCCACTGCTTGCTTCAGGTGACTAGGACACCTAAAAATCTGGAGCACATCTTTGCTAACAGACCTCTGTTGACATTAGTGTTGTGTATATTTTCTAAGCAAATAATCTGTCTCTTGCCATTAAATGACTCCTGTTTTTTATTCTAATTGCAACTGATGAAAATTGGTTGTATGATATGATCCTCCTAATGAAAAAGAAAAACTCGCAATGCAGTGACTCTTCTCCCTCCCTCCCTCCAAAGGAGCATATCAACACTCTTTAGTGTTGAGTTTATATACATGTAAGAAGTAAGAGGAGAATTTGGTTAAGCAGTTAGTGTGCTTGGCCCAGTTGCAGCAACAGCATACAATTCACAGAAGAGCAATGGTGGAGTGACAGTGTTGAAAAACAGGGCTTCAAAGAAAAGTTACTTAAAAAACAGACAGCACCCAGTAGAGTAATAACATCTTGGCTTAATCTGACTGCAGAAAGGAAGCCTGTGATGGCTGTGATCTCACAAATGATATTGGGACCCATATGAATGCAGGTGGGGGTTTCCTTCCTCATTTTATGTTCTTCTTGGCTTTTCTTCAGGTGCTGTTTTTTATCAGTTTGGAAAGTCAAAATCTTAACAAAGTGCTTGAAAAAGAAACAGTGAAAACCAGAACATGTCTGAAAATCCGGATGGCTAGAGGACTATTTTTCATTCCACCTCCTTACTTATCTGCATTTAGCCATTGCATATTAACATATTAATACAAGGAAATGCATATTAATAGCACTCAGCTTATCTGCCCAGAGCAAAAAGCAAACGAATACAGCATATAAAGGAGCAACACTAGGTGCAGAATTCAGACACATGTGCCTAAGAAGAGAACAACACAGCCTATTCTTTAATCTGTTGGTGTTGTCATATTAATGAAAGGAGAAGTTAGCCCTTGTAGTTTAATCTGCAGCAAGCCATAGACCTATCTTGGAAGTAGCTTGTGTTAGCTGCATTAAGAAGGTAGGCAAAAGATTGCAAAAAAATCTAAATAATTTGGCATTCTCATGTTTGTCATTTTCCTTTTTTAAATAAAGCATTTGGACTTGACTCTGACTGATTTATTTATTAGACACTTTACCTGATAAATAAAAATGATCCATCTCTGAGATATTTGCTGTGTATAAAATTCGCTTTCTGATAAAACCTTACTAATTTGTTAATATTTTCAATAGTTTGCATGAAAAAAAAAAAAAGAAGGATATATTCTCACATGAAAATAAGCTCTCCAAGTCTTCAACCCAAAGATAAAAGAAACATTCAAGTAGGTGATGTTGTGCTGTTTTATTGCAGATCAATATGCTGATCACAGCAACAATGGTAATTATGGAGGCCATCTTCTGGGAGCTGCGGATACACAGCTCCAAGGAAATCTGCAAAAGTCAACAGCATTTGACATCTTACATCAGGAGGATTTAAAACAGAGAAAGGGCAACAAACAAGTGAGCAGACAAAAACCAGCTTCTACTTTAGAGAGGGTCAGTAGATTTTACCTCTTCATCTATGTACTTGTGCCAGAGCTAAAGTGCATCATCATGGACACAGTCTCCTTCTCTGAAGCTAATCAATTCAGAGAGCATTTTAACAATAACCTATTGTTTTCTTTTTTATTTTTTCCCATCTCAAGTGAGTTTATGTCTCTGTATTCTGCTTTCTGAGAGACCAAGGAAAATAACTAGAATTACCTATCTTTTTGCCCATTTTTGAAAGATTATGAGAAGCTGCATTTTTCTTTATAGAACGAAGCTTTAATCTTTAGGAGGCGTTTGGACTTAGATGAAAATCTAAGTGGCATTTTCATGTTAGTGCTATATATTTAAAAACACATAAATGTTTGCACTAAAGAAAAGAATACTGGAGGTCCATGGGGACCACAATATTGATATTGTG
This sequence comes from Anser brachyrhynchus, assembly GCF_964034855.1. NCBI lineage: Eukaryota > Metazoa > Chordata > Aves > Anseriformes > Anatidae > Anser > Anser brachyrhynchus. The sequence continues at coordinate 44,154,434 of NC_137698.1, read as the reverse complement.
GAACATTCTGTGTTTCCAGGTTGCTTTTCAACATGACTCAGAATATTTTTAGTTGCTTTTTTGTTGTTGTTGTTGATTATATTGTTAAATATTTTCGATATAAGAAAGTAAAATCAGACTTGTTCTGACCAGCTCTATCACAAAATAAGTTCTTCCATGACAAATTTTACTACCATACTGCAGGTAGCCATGTATGGGTCTATGAGACCTCCTCCACCATGGCAACTCGTTTTCTTTTGATCTTCCATGGTTTATATTTATAGGCTCTTTGAAGCAGGGGCTCTAATACCAAGTTTGTGCTGAGGAGCAGCCATGATCACTTTTAGGGCTATAAAAATAAATCTAATACAGTGCTCTTAACAGCTTGTAACCCCAAATATTTAGTTGAGGCTGGCTAGACGTTCTCCCATAGGAAAAAAAGTCTGTTAAACTGGTAGCAGTTGCAAGTAGAGTGATATGCAGTGCCAGTAGTTAAATGAAAGCTATTGTAGAGGATTTATTTGTCATGCTTTTTGATCAGAAGAAGAAGAAAGTGTAGCAGTGCTGATATTTTCAAACATTTTCAGAAACTTAATTAGTTGTTTTTGATATAGGACAGGAAATATGAATTAAAGATACAGTATCTAAGTTTGTGTAAAGTATTTTTTCCAAAATTAGAAGGTGACAAATCTGAAATGTCTTAGGGGTTTCATTTTCTATGAGATCCCAGAAATATCTGACGTTAATCTTAACTCCTGTAAGTTAAGAAACAGGACTGCGTGTTCCACAGGGCTTGTGTTCCTCCCGAGTCTGATCAGACATAAACACCCTGAGGATGGATTATACAGAAGGATATTGAAGTTTTTGTGAACACCATGAAAGACAGCCTTTAGCCTTCAGCTGAACAAGAACAGAAGCCTCTTTTGGTATGGCACTCTGCAAAACAAAGCACATCAAGCTAGATTTGACAGAGAAGTTTTAAATTACAAGTAAAGGTGTTTTTTAAAAAACACGTGTGGGAATTTTTATTTCCAAATTCTATTTTAAAGAAAATATTCAACCTAAGAAACTATTGGAGATGGAAAGTAAAGGCTTGAATGAGATTTGCAATTGTGTGAAGAAGAGCTGTGTGAAGCTGGGCAGTAGCACACACCATAATTGCCAAGTTCCTGCTTTACATCTGAGGCACTTCATCGACATCAGCCTTCTGTTTCACCCTTGCCTTCCCACTTCTCCAGATTCATTCTCCCAGAGGAGGTCCAGCCTCCTCATCTGTTCTGAGTGTCTGCGCTTTAGCAGGCAAAAATTGATTAACTGCCATAGCAAGTGCTAATGGATCATGGGCAAATGATCATTCATGGTGGCCAAGGAAGATTTATCTAGTTTCTTACTGGACAGCTGAACAGTGTGAAGGAAAAGTCTCTGAGATGTAAGCTTCAAAAGGAAAGAATGAGGCTGAAAATAAGTGAAGTACAGCACCAAATCCAGAAGCACCTGGAGCATCAATACTAGGAAACACAGAACAAAGCATGGTTCAGTTGGATTTGATTGACAGTTGGACTCAATGGTCTTGAAGGCCTTTTCCAGTCCAAATGATTCTGTGATCCTGTGACCTGCAGTTCCAGCTGCTCTATTCTCTCCCCAGGTGAGCTTATGGCTAACTGAGTGCTACAGTTCATGGAGCACCTCGAAATCCAAGACAGCTACAACTAGAACCAGAGGAAGAAACAACTGATTTTGACCATTTATTAATGGCCTTTTTTGAGGACTCCCTTTGTGATTACTATTTTTAAAGAAGTACAACTCCTTGTTTCTAAAGACAATTGAAAATATATAACCTTTTGCTGCCTTGCTTGGACCACCCTGCAATGCCAATGGGCTCCCCATAGTTCAACACCATCAATATCACCTCTGATGCAAAGCTGCACCTATGGGTTGCAGGGGAAGAGTGATTTGGACTATTATCAGTCATCTAACGTATTTACAAGAGCTTAGACACAACACTCTCATACTTTTTGACACCATTTAGCTATGCTTAGGAGCACAAGACCCTGTGAAAGTTGGCGGGGGCTGCCTCTCATGAGCAGCTTTGAAAAGCCTGACATTCAGTCTTTTTAAGTACAGCTTGAAAAGCATCTGCTTCCTTAAGGCAACCAAAGCCTATTTCCATTTACATGTATGTTATTAGTAGGAAAATGGTTGGAAACAGTTTTCATGGGATTCATTTATTGAATTGCTGGCTTTTCCCTGTCAGGGTACAAGGCCATTTTGGGCAAAATGAATAGTGAAGTTTAATAAACATAGATCTCCGCTGACTGCACTTCACACAAGTGAGCTGGCAAGAATTAAAGTCCTTAATGGATATTTAATGGTGGATGAAATGAGCTTTCTCCTTATTAGTGCAGCGGCTTATTAGAGCAGGTTGCCCTCTCTGAAGCGGCCACCTGACTCACCTCTCAGGCTGGTGTTTAAAAGCCCTACTCTGATTGCTAATCTCGGCTTTCCTGATCTGCAGCTCTTACATACAGTAAAACCCCTTTTCAAAAGGCTTCCTGTGAGATCCGCAGTGGTCATATTTCTGAGATTTGTGGCATAATTTGCAATTTCACTGAGGTCATCACGTTCTTCTCTTTGATGCCTCTTTACAGGGAGACTTTAATGCGTCCTTCCCACCCTGAGTCAAAGGCAAAAAAAAAAAAAAAAGTCATCAGTGTTGTTTGCATTTTCATGCTCTGACATCATGCCATACATGTGATGCTGAATTTTTAGAATGGGTTTCCCCAACCACTTCTCCTTCATCTGACTTGAATGCAAATAGCACATTCGTGGCTTCCCACTGGCTGGATGCGGAGCTAAAGGAGATCGGGATCAGACATAAAGTTCTTTTAAAACTTCCATCTGTGTTAGTTGGGATTTCAGGGTTGTTGCTTTTTGCAAGGAATTAAAGCAATGATTAATGTTCCCCTCAGTGTGGTTTCAGCACAGATGAGGAAAACCCTTGGGTAGGAGGGAGGCAATCCACGAGTCAGTTCTGACACACACGGGAACACGGGTTACTGCCACGGGTCCAGCAAAGCTGCTCACATCTCACATTTTCAAAGTGGTGGGCATCCGAGACTGACACAAGTGGGTAGAGAAGAGGTGGCTGCCCTGTGAAATCACCGGGACCCTGCAGACCCAGGTCCTGTTTGCAGTGTTGCTGCACACTCTGAGCACTACGCTTGCTTGCTGCTGGACCAGGCCCATGACTTTCCGTGGTTTGCATCTGTCCTGGCCAAGTTAGTTAATCAGTTTTTACAGAGCTGCATCTAATCTACACTTAAATACTTGCAGGTTTCCTTCTGTACTTGACAGAGGTAAAATATTACGATTTGTGAGGGGTTTGGAAACTGCAGTGGAGAGTGCCATAAAATATCTGAGTAGTAATTCACATCAAATAAGATAGCGAGAGATTAATGTATGTGGTGGCATGAATGAAATTGCAGGTTCTTATTTGAGGGTTTAAATATGAGATGTGAAAAGCCATACATTTGCCAGCATGGAAAATATCTTCTTATGCATGTGGTTTGTGGAAATCTGGGAGGAGATTTTTAGCTCCACCTGAAGAAATTGGAATTTTAGCTATAGAGTTCATTAGATCTGGATTTTACCTCAGCTTTTGTACTGGGAACAAGAAATTAGATGCTGATATGTACAGAACTTTGGATGTGTAATTGGCCAGTGCCTGGCATTATATATTCAGCAGAAGTAGTGGTAGTTATGACACAACTTGTAGTTATAGCTTCAAGTCAATGAGAGGCACTAAGTCAGTCTTGTCAAATGAGCCAACATTTTTTTCCTGTTGAATTGAAATTCAAAATTCAACTCCGACAGCTTTGGCAAAGGAATTATTAAATGATGAAAATAGAAAAATCTTTGCTTAAACAAATTACCTAAGAAGAATATTGGAAAATCTCCGTGTCTTATTTTTGAGTGTCAGTTCTGGCAGAGGCACTCAACAGCTTTACTCATTTTAAAAAGATATCCTGGTTTATAAGATTATAAGTAATTGATCTGTCTTAACATGTTCAAGCCTGGTAGTAATTCAAGAAGGTGTTTGGTTTTTGTCATTGTGTGGATATATCATCTGTACCCCCTTTGCACATTGCATGGACATAAAGACTTTTATTCTGCAGCTGGACACAGAACGTCATGCTCCTTGCCCATCTGCCTACACTTATGGTTGGCCTTATCAGTGGCATCAACAGCTTCGATTCAAGAGGACGAGAAGGGGCTTACTGCCAGCAGCACAGCTCTCCCGAAGAGTGAAGACAAGCTGGGGAGTCTAGTGCAGGCAGGGGTTCAATCTGGATACACCACAGAGAGCCCAGGATTGAAATATTTTTCTGAATATCAAAGAGCTCATTCTTTTAACTCATCCCTGACCTGGAAGTTATCAGGGACAGCGTGCTACTGGAAACACAAAGTGACTGGAAAGGCACTGGAGGGTAGCAGAAACTGAGACTAGGGGGCTGGTGGGAAGTGTGGGAGTCCCAGGGCTGATGGCTGGGAGGAGATGGTGGGCAGAGGGGATGATATTTGCAGACCTGCTCGTGGGCACGGGGCTGGGAAGTTTCCCCCAATATAGCAGAGGATGGTGTTCACATCAGAGGCACTGGAAGAGCTAAACATCACCCAAAGCAGGGATCAAGGGGTGGGGAGGTGGAGGGCAGAGCCCTGGTGGGCATTTTTGGAAGGGACCTGAGTGGGAAGTGGGCAACTTTGCAGAGCTGAGCAAGGGAAGTTACAGGAGCTGCGATGGGAAATGCCTGAGGGAGGCGAGGAGCGGGCTGTGAGGGATTGTTGTTGTCTGAGCAGAATGGGAAGGCCAGGTGTTGAAAAGAAAGGCTGTGGGGGAAGAAGCGGTGGGCTTCGGATCTGGCATTCACGCAGAGTGCAAAGTAGCAATGGTTTATTTACCTTGGAAAGACTCGTGGCACTTCTCCCTACTGAGAAAATTAAACAACGTGAGTGTTAACTACAAAACTGTGTACATTACAATCGCTTCCCAGGAGGTCACACAAGCGAGTTCAAAGCTTGGCTCCACCCTCTCCCTCTTTCCTTCCCATCAAGCGCATGACCCTGTTTGCCTCTGCAATCCTTTCTTTGCTGGAGGCTCCAGAGGGCCGAACACAGGGGCTGGCGTGCACGGGGTGGGCTGTGGCACCCGTGATGGGTGCCTGTCCCTGCTGCTCTGTGTCCCCCAGGTTGGACGGGCTGCTCTTGCCCCGGGGCGCCGATGGAGAGCAGGCTGTGCAGCCTGCATGATCATATCAACAGGCCGTGTGGCCCACACCGAGGCGTTGTCTGTCCGCTTCCTCCAACATGGCCACCCCTCACTGCGGCTGGGAGCGATGAGGGGTTTGGGCTTTCATCTCAGGGCCTTCTTTTGACTCCTGAGTGGAGACAAAACAGGAGAGCCTCCCCCAGCAGTGAGGGCGAGCCGCGGCATTTCTATTCTTCACACACTGCATTTCTGTGATGCGGCACTGCGTGTGTAATTTTATCTGGTAGGTGGTCTAACACCAATGCTCGCTCCTTTGCTAAACTCCTGACATAAATTTCCATTTCTCATATCCCAGTAAGCTACACTCCAGTGAAGTACATCTTTTTGGAATATTGCTCAGCAACTCATGTGAAGCTCTGAAAATAGGTAAAAAAATCTCAATATTGAACTCTCAATTAATCTGCATCAAAAGAACATCCATCATGATTACTGAACTTCATAATTGACCTTATGAGACTGCTAGAGAAAACTCACTAAAATTATATTAATTTCTTCTGTGACACTGCTATTTTCTTCCATGTTGTATGAAAGACAATTAAATGAAGGTCGCCTAAGGTCAAAACATCTATTCAATAGATTTGAGCCCATTTCCATACGCGCGCTCTGTGAGCAGGGGTTATAAACATGACATCAATTTCAATTATATGTACTGATGCCTAAGAGATAATGAGCTGATTTATGAGGACAGTACATGGTGCTGGAACACATTCATTCATTCATGGACTTGCAGGAAGATTAGTGCCTCTCCTGTGCTGTATACTTTGCAAATATGCAATATTTCAGGATACATAAGCAATAGTACATTACTGGAACATTAATATAATGTAGTTGTACTTCTGTGATGCCTTATTAGTCAATGCTATGAGTGATGTAATGTCAAACAGGTAAAGCAAGTAATGAATAATCAGCAAGTTTATTTATGAAGAAGAGATCCATAGATTAAGATCCTTTTCCTGCCCATTAGCCACTCATTCTTGAAAAGAACAGAACTGAAGAAGAAGTTCCAGCTTAGTGAAACCAGATCAGTTTAGGTGACATGAGGCAGCTACCAACAACAAAGAGCTGACTAAATTTGCCTAAAATTTAGCTTTTATTTGGAATAAAACAAGGTTTTTCTTCAACAGTAATTCAGATGACTAGACCTATTTTTATATATATATATAAACAAAAAATAATGTTGTTTAAATAAACATTTAGCTACAGAGAGCATGTTTTCACTTTATATTAACTGCCATAGCTACACTGTTTTATCATAACAGAGGATCTGTTCTGATATTTCTGAATTCATAATAACAAAACTGACCCTACAAAACTAAGCAGAGGTTTGATAATGCATTTTCTCTGAAAATCCCTAGTATTTTTAATCTGGACAGAATATAAAAATACATATCTTTTATAGATATAATACACTATGATTGGGAAAAATAAATAAAATAGAGAGAAAGCATAAAAAAAAAAAACAAGGAGGGGTGCAGATGAGAAGCAGAATAGGATTTTACCCCAAATATCAGGAATGCTCCAGGTAATTTTTTATCTTGAAATAGCAGGTTGTAAAAGCGGCTTCTTTCTCTACTAACCTGCCCCAGTAGCTATCTGCTGCTGCACTGAAGGCCCTTTGTTAATAAAGACAGTTCCTGATGGTGGTGAGCAGATAACCCAGCTGATTGTAATCGAGGCGCTGATGCTGACCTTGCTGGCTGCTATCTCATTTACTGGTGCAGGGGGAAAGAGCCTCCTCTGTCCCCTCCCCAGCAACCTGTAGGGCAGAGGATGATAAAAGGGAAACAGCAGTGGTTGGGCTCTTGGCACTGAGGAGTCAGCAGCCAGTGCGCTGCCTGTTTGTTGGATGGGAAGTGTGGGAAACACCATCTTGTTGAAGAAAAAAATACTTTGAAGCATCAACAACAGTACAACAGTACTGTTGAACAGTATCAACAGAAGCAATGCGATTGCTTATCTGGCTGGATGGCTGACACCCCTGCTGCACAAATAAATGCTGGGAAAAACATTTGTGAAGTGCAGGCCAACCATCCTGTCACAGGTGAATGGCCACCGGTCAAGCTGATGAAAGTCTGGGATGGCCAGATGGAAAAAAGAAGCAGGGAAAATGAAAGCTACTCCAAATAAATAAATCCATTCCCAAACCCTGACAGACTTATCCCACTGAGATGCCATGTGTCATTTTGCCTGAACATTTCACAATTTGTCTCAGTAATTATGTGTTGCATTTACTATTTAAATTCTCTACTTTTAAATACAAGAATCCAGCAAATAATTGCCTGTTAGTTAGAGCAGTTGCCTATCTGAGAGTACATAATTAGTCCCTTCCCTCAGCAACTGCTACCAGCTACTGGCAGAGACAGGCTATAGGAGGAGGTGTTTCAAAGGCTTTTTCTTATGGATTGTATAAAAGATTAAAAAAAATGAAAATGATGATATTATTAATGCCATCATATCCCTGGAGAAAGGACTGAACAGCTCTGTCACCGTTCCTCCCGCGCTGACAGCTCGCTTGAATTGGTCCTCTTAACTGTAAATCATAATTAATGAAAATGACAAGAAAACATCATGTCTGAGCCTTTCTATTTCAGAGGGAGAGTAATTGAGTCCCAGTAGCCCTGGTTTGTGCCTTGGAGCCGCTGGGAACACAAGGAAAGCCATACAAGGGGCCTTCCAACCCCTCAAGCACACAAACCCCCCGACCCTCATTGATGTTCCCACTGCACATGCCAGCAGTGGACTTCACTCACTGGTTCTCACACAGTGAAAGTCAGGAGCAATTTTCTCCTTATGGAAAAAATAAAAATAAACAAGGATGTTGACTAACAGAGCTGGAAGTGTTTGCTTCAGTCATTTACCTGCAGAAAGATTTGATGCTCCCTGCTCAGAGACCAGCGGTGATGCCTGCCACCTCTCCCTTTTTGCTCTGGATTCCTTAGTTTTTGCCAAATTCACCTACATTCAAAACAATTGGTTGGATGAACAGAAATAATAATAATTAAAAAAAAAAAAAAGAACTACACTAGGAGAGATCATGCTGAGGCTCATATTACTTGTTTTTCTTCCAGACAGGATATTATAGGCAGGACTTATATCCCCAAAACCAGTCTGTCCAAGAAAAAACTAACGCTGTTCTCATGGATTTAACATAGATTTCACCAGAATTAGAGGTGGACTGATGTTGTAACCTCTGCACAGAATTGCTCATTACTCGGCAGTGATGTGCCCTCCCCTATGAAGCAGCGGCCAGCCGCTCACCCCTGCTCCATTAGTGCGGGGTTCCTGCAGCACACTGGGCATCCAGCTCAGGAGACATGCACACAGTGCTCTGAGAGCCTAATTGCTGTGGACTGAGGTGTTTCCCAATCAGATTCAAACAACCAAACTGGATTGCACACAGTAACGCAGGATTCGGAATTGGCTTCAAAATAGCCGGGCAAGCTGCCTGCTTCGAAATCTGTGCTATGTTGCTCTGTTGCTGCACCCCAGGGAGCAAGTTTAGAGGTAGCTTGGTATGTGGACACAAACTGTAGTCATACCACCAGACTGCAAAAGAGACCTGCCCTTCATAAGTCCTGGATACAGCTGATTAGGTGTGAGGAAAAGAAAACAAGAAAAAACTGAAGATTAGCTTTGGCTTTGGCTTTCAGCGTTCAGCAGTGAAATAGCATCATGCTGGCAATTAAAATAATAATAATAATACAAAAGTCATTCCAACACAGAAATTATATTCAGCCATGTGTCCTTGCTTCAGTCAAGCAATACAACACAATATGTCATGTTCAGCAGTCTTAAGCTTTGTCGTTTCCTACTTTACAACAGTATTGCTTAATCAAGAAGGAAATCCAATGGGCTCTCACTCGAGTTGACTCCAGGGAAGAGTGCATTGCATGGTTTTCTAGTCAAAATATAACTATATAGCCTATCCATAACTAGCCTTTTATTTATTACTATAAATTCGATATTTCATAAGTCTTGCCTCGAACCAGCAGAACACAATGAGGCCCCAGAGGAGTGCGATCCCAGAGGTTTTTCCCTCAGTTTTCCTTCAGACAAGTCTACAGATAAAAACTGAAAAAACGTCCATCTGCTACTAGCGGTCACAGCTCTGCTCTGGCCAAGATGGGATAAGTGCTTGGCATCTTCAGGGCCTTTTGTCCTGCTGAGGATGGAGGGTTTGGAGATGCACTCCCACTCCCTGGCCTCAGCCTGGTCCTTCCCTGTTTCCTGATCTGAGGGGAGGAAGAGGAAGACAGAAATTTGGATTCTGCCTGGTTCCCCACTCAGAAGGAAAGTCTCATGGCCGCAGGGGCTCCCTGGTGCTGTCAGGAGCCGGGCAGGACCTGGCCAAGACAGGGGATGTCTAAACCCACCCCTGGGCGCTCCTCACTCCAGATGTCCCTGGAATGGTCCCTGCCCAGTGTTTCCATTTAAAAGGCATTTGGAACAAGCTTACCATTGCCAAGACAAAACTCGTTACAGGATTTTTGTCCAGTGATGCCCGCATGAAATCTTTTCATTTGGAGGTCATTGCAGTGATTTAATGGTGCTCGATGGTTATGTCTTTTTGTTTTGTTTTGTTTTTTCTTTTCCACTGAATGTGGAACCAATCTGATCTCAGTGCTTACTTATGTGTTGCTGGGTTGTATCATCACGTGGCAGCAAGTTTGCTGTTAACAGAGCCAGAAGATTTCTCTTCCATCAGAGAAGCTGTTTCCCCTCTCTTCTTTTGTTTCCCATAAAATCCTGTTAGGGCAGAGTGGTGATCTTTAAGCAAGCTGCAAATTCATTGAATCAACACTACCTGTGCCCAGCTTTTCTTCGTTACACTCCCTTAGGAACTGAAGCAGTCACAGCAAGAAGCTGGAATACATGAAGAAAGTGGAACATTGAGATTTTATTACCAAAACTGATCTGCGGCCATAAATCCTGATGATCTTTGAAATTTACTGAATTGAAGCTAACACTAAAGCTGGTACCAAAGTGAATGGACTTTTCGCAAATGTTCTCTTGTGCTGAATAATTTCCTTTTTTGGGTTTTATCCTATAGCCTAATAGCAACCGGCTATGAGAGCCGTGAGATCTGGATTGAAGACCAAACTGCATCACTAAGCTGATGTGTGATCGTGAATGATATTTTTCTGTTTCTACATACCAAATTGCTCTAATGCTCCATCTTCCAAAAGAGGTAAAGAGGTGCTGTGTTGACTCAGATAATTTTGACAAAGAATTATCACACAAAGAACTATTTCAGCAGATTCACTCTATAAATAGCATGGCCTCATTCCACCCTAATACATTTTCCACACAACCATCTTTCTAGGCAGCTTGGAAAGATTCTCCTGATGGCTACCAATAAAAACAACCATCCGTTGCAATTTTGACTGTGCAAGTAATGTCTAGCTGCTCCATCTGTATAAAAGATGTTGTCCAGATCTCCTGATGATGTATAGCGCTTGCCCTGATGGCAATGTGTTAAGGATTAGAATAATAATAATAATAAAAAATCCAGTTCTATCATATGAAGCCTAAAAATAAAACACAGGAGTTTTGTCTTTGGCTTTCTCCTCTCTGGTCTCCAAGGTGTCCAGACAACCTCAATGATGTATTAATTTCTGCTCATTTGCCACAGCCCTCCAGGAGCAATCAGCTTCTGGGAGGCACATATTTTCGAGGGACACATCTCCTGTTAGAGACAGCAGGGTGAGCCTTGCCTTCCCACACAGTGCATCCAGCAAGCTCTGGACTTCTTCTGGCAGTGCCTTGTGAGGATGCCCAGTGGCTGTGGGCACACTGAGCTCTTCACGATATGTTTGGTATCTTCATTTTTCCCTATCTTTGCCATTTAATTGAATGGCATTATTTCACAGGACAAACCAGAGAATTCTCACCAAATTTACCACAGTACCCCGAGCTTTTAGGGGGTGAAACACAGTTTAGTGGTTGAATTACAGAAGTTACTTGTCACTGTTGTCCAGTGACATCAATCAGCTTCTTTCAATGCCTCTCAAGAGAAAAATTCCAGCTATCATCCTCATTAACGATGTAAATGCTCCTGGGGCAACTGATGGTTGAAATATGGTCTTTTATTTGTCCTGCCTCCCATGGACACTAAGACATATTTCACTATGCTGATGTGTATTGTAAACACAAGCAAACACATTCAAAGGCAACCTTATCCTATAACTTTTTATTTCCAAACCTCTTAAAAATGAAAACTCTTCATTGTAAGGAGAGCTTTTAATAGCTTCTATGTTCATCTATCACAAAGAGGGCTTACTCAATCCACCACCTCTGAGCTGTCAGCCATTTCAGATTGCCTTGTCTATATGCCCTGGGATTTTGTAAGAAATAAAACCAATATTCTAAGTTGTATAGATTTACAGACTTATTCTAAGGCTAAGGCCACAGCAAATCCTGGTTGTTGTACCAACATTTAAAAACTAGCAGGGAACAAATCTCTCTGCTTAATGGCTCATGTGCAATTTGAAATGGAAATAAAATATGTTTGAAGTCTATATTATACATTTAAATAGATTAAAGAGAGAATAAACAATCAGTGACAATACATGTGTGCATTAATGCAGAGAAGGATCAAGTCTTTCAAGTCTTTTAGATTCCTAAGGGGCCTCCCTGGTTTAAAACTGGCAGGACAGCTCGTTCACAAGAGGATCAAAATATATTATCCTGCAAGGAAAATACAATATTCTTAACATGCCAAGAAATTTTTGATCCTCAGATGAAAGTTTTGTGGGGTTAAAGAAGTAGATTATTTTGGATCTCAGAAAAATTAAAAGCAGATTTGTCCACTCAGACAAAAACAAAACAAAACAAAAAAGCAAGCACACACAGATCACCAAGGAAAACAAAACAAAAAGCCAAATGCAAATCACCTCAGCCCAACATCTATTTCTTTTGGAGATCCAGACCCAAGAAGGTCTTGGATGGAAGGTCTCTTGGCCACTGCTGGGAGAGAGCAGCATGGTGCTACGTGGGACATGGTGCCTGGCTGGGTTTGAGTGTGTGTCTTCATGCAGACCATGGGATGTCCCGGGAAACAGCCGCTGCCACAGCCTTCCAGTCAGTCCTGCATTCAAGCATTTGTGGTGGTGGCAGAAGAAGTTGCAGGCATCTCCCAGGTGCTTTATCCTCCCCGACAACCCTGGAGCACGCAACTGAGATACGTGTAATGGCTTCTTTCCATCCAGAAATACCAACAGGAATGGGCCCTGCCTGGCTTGCATCAGAGAAGTCCTGACTAAAGCAATATGGTAATTATTTACTGTACAGAGCTTTTTAGTAAGTGTTTTACTATAAATATTTAGTTGTACCACTGCAATTCTTTCCCCAGCTAGAGTGTTGCAAGCTGTAGGTAATCTTCTGTTATTGTTATTTTTCCCCTCTCTTGAGAGCTGCCCAGAATAACTCAAACAGAGTCTTTGTGGGGAGATGATCATCTCACTACCTAAGCAGAATACCATAACTTTTATGCCAGGTAGAGAAGGAAGCCAGAGGCTGATAATTAAGCTGTAGTTTGTAGGATTAGCAAAACAGTCACTTTTCAGCTTTGGGAATCTAATAAATTAAATTACCAAAGGCCTGATCTTTCTCAAACTGCAAACAATGCACTCAAAAACTGAGCTGAAGCTTCAAATTTTGTTGCCAGACAGTTAAGCTGGTGTGGCTTATGTTTGACGCCAACCTTCAACTGAAAGGCAGTGGGATTTTCAAGGGGGCTGCATGTGTTTGTGGGAGAGGGAAAAAAAGATACAAAAATGTTCTCCTGGCATCTTAACAGGACCCTCATTTTAAGAAGTACATCTGAACATCAGCTCAAGGATTTGAAAACATCTTGGGGTCTGCACCCATAGGTCAGTGAAATTACACTTCGGTGTATACCCTTGGGATGTGGCAAGAATTCAGCTGGGTGGGGAGATGTTGGTGCTGGAAAACTTGGAAAAGCTGGACTGCTTTGGAGGATGGCTAAGCAATGGCTTGGTTGCCTATGGTGCTTTGTCATATAATGACAAGTGTATCTCACCCCCTGCAAAAGACTTTTAGGTAGTGGGATCAGGCTGTTTTAGGCTTACTGGTGACGTGCCCACCGAGCTCCTGGTTTGCCTGTTCCCCCTGCCTCCTCCCCATACCTCTGACATGGCCCTGCTGGGTGTACTGGTGTCCCCATCTCTGCTCATATTCTTTCTCTTCTGTTCCTCAAGGTATCAAAGTCCACATATGCCTGAGGAATCAGTAGCATTTCTATTAGACCTCTGTCAAAGAGCATCAAAACTCGGAGAAATATGTTCAAAAATAGAATGGGGTTCACAGGCTGGGGGAGAGCAGCTTCTATAAAGTTGTGCAAACACCCAAGGAAGCAGCCTCTCCCATGTGCTAATTTAAAACCCCTCTGCAAATGGATGATTATTTCTACATTAAATATACATGTACATACTGTTAATGTTTGATAAATAATTCAGTGCTATAATGCCACTGAAAAAATAGGGCGCTAAGCACAGATTTGGTAATGCATTGTATATTATATTTAGCTTCATTCCTCTATTTACACCAACCTTTTTCTTTTCTATTTTTCACCCATATATATATATATAATAAAGATATATATAATAATATATATAAAATAAAGAAAACTATGGTAAATTGCCTCAAAAACATTGTTTATGCCTTCATGAAATGCAGACCATCCCATGGCAACTGCTGGTTCATCCCTCTGTTAACATGTGGTCCAGAAGTGTCTATCAGATTAAAGTTTAACAGGTTTTAAGTCCTTCAAAGTGGTGGGGGTGGTACGGGACCTTGTTCCTTGTTGTGCTGTGATGAGTATTTCCCTCATCCAAGCTACAGTCTTCATTGTATGACATTAGGAAAGGCACAGGGTGACACCGGCTGGCTGCCTCCTGTAGCCACGTTGGCAGGGGAGAAGGCAGGGCTGGGGCAGGTGGGGAGTCCTCTCCTCTGCTCAGGACTGACAGAGGGAGGTTGTCCTTTGCCCCCCATAATGGATAAATATTCTTCAGCATTGGCTGCTGAGGGTGGTATCGCCATTTACTGAAGTACCTTGCAGTGCAGGAGGGTTACATAAATCAGGGCAGCATCCTGAAGACTTTTGAGGATACGTAATAGCTTTGCTTTCCCCTGGCACACAGAGATTTACCTCTTGTGCTAGACGTGGTAAATTTAGAGTGCCATCAGACAGGCAGCTGGGGCAGCATTTCATCAAGTCTATAAACCCCCAGCCTTCAAAGCACCAGCAGAAGTGGATGCTGTCAAACCAGATGGGTTTTGACATCAGAGAGCTGCCCCTGGGTGCTGCTTGCAGATGGGGGATATTGACCTTCTGTATTGAGTCTGTGAAGAGCAACATCCCTTTCCCTGTCAAGGAAGTTCTCCCCCTAACCCAGTGCTGAGTCTTACTTCTCACTGAACAAAACTACACCCATACAACTAGCAAAAGGGCAAGGCCCTCCTACAGAGCGAGCCTTGATTTATGATTATGTTCACAAATTAAAATTGTGAATGATTCAGGGTAGGCATATTGCCATTTCTCTGTGAGGACTCTAATCATGAGGGGTTTGTGAATGCTGAATGTTTCACGGATTGAACGATGAGTTATTATCAGTCCAACATTTTGCATCAGAAAATGTAATTTATAATCAGAGCTCTCTGTTCCTTCCTCAGATACTTCATTCACCCAGGTGGGACAGAAACAACACACAAGGTCAATGGCTAATCACACAGCCACCTATGAGACAATCCAAAGAATCCTTTAACACCAAAGAATTATTCACCCAAACTGCTTTGAGTGTATTTATTAACAAATACCTGCTATCACGATCAGCTCACTAATGACTCACTTCGAATCTGGATAATTTCAGATGAAAGGGAAAGGACAGTGGCAGAATCGTAATTGCAACATGATTATGAGCATCTCCTCCCTTTCCCTCCCTCGCCACCATGGGAGCTTTAAGGAGTAATTGGATATTCATGTAGGAAGGCTGAGGAGCTAAATCACGAGCAGGTCAGCCAAATGCCCTATCTTTTGTTCACAGCAAACTTTAAATGACTGTTGCTATGCGATTATTTCCAAGACAACTCTTTTGAAAAAGCATCATAGTTACCAAGATGCTTCAGAAATACTGCACATAGACACGAAGAATTGGGAGTCTTCAGAAGAGTGGATTAACTACCCAGGAAGTATCAGTGCAGGGAATATACATCCACACGTATTATCATCAGGAAAGCGACGTTATGTAGCAGAAACGGTTAGCAAGGAACGCATGAAATGGGAAACTCTAATCCATGGGTGGTAATACTTGGTAATATTTCAATATGAACTACAGAGCCATTTAGTTGCTGTAATGCATTAATATGATGCCTCTTAGCAATCCTTATCAAACTTACAAGTTCCTCAAAAACTGAGACATTGCTGCAAAGATCTAGGTGACTTTTTGTGGTCCCTATCAGCCCTTCTATTTGTGAATCTATATTTAATTTAAAAATTAATCGTTTTCTTTGGATAGCATCCAATGTTAAAGAAATTCCCATTGTATGTGCTTATAAGGAGTTCTACTGCAAATATTTACTTCAGTGCTAAAACATTATTTCCTGCTTATCCATTGTGATTAACTGAAAATAAACTAGGATTTTACAAATTTGAGCTTGTAGTACCAGGACAATTTTTGTTGTTTATTCTCACATTTTATTGTTTCATATTACAGGTTTTGTGCAGACCTTTCCAGATTTTCCTAACATAGCTGTTTCTCTTCCTGGAAAGATCTTTGTACCTCAGTCAGTTGAGTTGCATGACAGCGTTCCTGCATTTCAGAACTGATCAGTAATAAAACAGGTATTTTCTGTGACCAGTACTAAGTAGAAATCATTGTCTGAATGTAGAGTGCACGAAGGAAAATTGTCTGAAGAAGTGGAGTGAGAGAGAAGAAAAGGCGTACTGGGCAAGTTGCTTGTCTCTGTGTGTCCTTCCTATCATTTTCATGCTTTATAACCCTGAAAAATTGTTTCTCTGTCTAGGCGCCAGCCAGGTACAGCATAAGCAGATAGAGGATGAAGTGTGCAGCACCTGGCAACATTTCTGAACCCTGAGCTGAAATGACAACTGTGAAAGAACCAGAAGGGAAGTGCAATTTCTACAAGAGAATCCCTGTCATGCCCGCTAATTAATGCCTCCGGCACATGAACCCCCTGTCCCTATCACACTGGGCTGAAACTGAAGCTGTCAGCTCATTTGGGGCAAGTCACCGTAAGGGCTATGAGGCTGTAATATCCCCTACAGCCCTGTCATGTTGTTTGCAGCCCAGGACAATATAGTCAGTGCAGGGAAGCATCCAAGAAGGGAAAAAAAAAAAAAAAAAAAAAAAAGGTGTTGGAAAACAAGAGAACAGAGAAGCAAAATCACATAGCAGTAAGAAGTAACAAGAAACACATGAAAATGAGAACTACCTCCATGTATGTCAATATTTGCCATCTCCAGCAGCATGACCCCCAGAACAAAGGCGACGGGTTCCCTGCTGCCTAGTGACAGAAACGAAAACAAACATTTCCTACAACCCAAGCCTGGCTGCAGAGCTTGCAAGTAATCTCTTATTTATATATTCTGCTCAGGGGATAACCTTAGCTCCAGAAACGCCTGGCATTTCAGCAGAACAAGCCCCTCTTTGGGAGGAACACAATGGCCAAGCTGCAGGCGCAGGGCTCCCTGCTGTGTTGTGCAGGAAGGGCTGTGATTTCCCTTCTTGGTTTCTCTGCATTTGCAGGGGTATTACTGCTTATTCACATAAAACAAAAGAAGGAATATGGTGCATATGGTCCCACCTTTTTCTCCCCTGCTTCAGCATATTTAGCAATCACCACGAGACCCCATGCTGGAGAGATGACTTCTCGCCTTCACACTCCTATCAGAAATGCATTTCCAGGATCATTCCCAGCAAATTAGTCCAATCAATGACTCGGTTGTCATTAGATGAGAATGTAACACAAACTCTCATTACTTTCCACACTGGCCTCCCAGAAGCACCAACTGCTTGATGAAAATGCTTTCGACCAAGCAGTACCCGAGGGTGAGGCCTGGTGGCACTTCACACTGACCCTTATCTCCCACAGCTGGTCTCTCCCTTCCCTGTCCACAAGCGCCCGCTCCCTCGTGGGCACTCAGACACTGAAACCAGCCTCAAATCTTGTGTCTCTCTTTGGAAAAGATTACTTTTTGGCTACTTAGCCTGCCTCAAACCCACCCATGTGAGCTGTGGGGATGGGTGGCCAAGGGACTTGGGAGGGGAGACTGGGACAGCAGAAGCTTTGCCCTGCTTTGCTTTGCTTCTGGTGGCCCTCATGAAGTTCAGGAGGAGGCTCCTGCCATCACGACAAACATCACACAGCAGTTTGGCAGCTTCCCACTCGCACAACCCTCCTGACGGGGAGCCTCCCACTTACTTTGCTGTCGTACTACACACACATAAAGTCTTAGGGCATGTGGTTCCTTAGTGCATTTAAAGTCTGGGTGTTACGCCTTGGAATAAATAGTAATGCCATGTAAAAAGTGGGCGGTAGGGTGAAAAAAAAAGGAAGAAAAATAACTGCTTTCACCTCCCCACCACCTGAGTTTCCAGTTCCTAAGCAGCACTTGCCTGAGTTCAGCGAGGGGCTTTGGCTAACTTGTCTGCTTGGGATCAGTACCATCAGAGACAGCCCCGTGGTTATTCCTGTCACCCAGACACTTCTCCCCGCACCTCTCGGGATGTGGGACACCCCAACTGCTGCCCGGGGAGGACCATGCTGTTGGGCCCTGGATGCTGCTCGCCTCTGCTCTCTCCCTGCCCCTGCTCAGGCGATGTGGGAAGACGGATTCATTTGCAAATGTAAATACCGGCTGTCAGAGAGGGCAAGGGATTAGCTTTACATATGAAGAGGGAGGTGGCACTGCATGCTGTCAGGCTCATTAGGGAAGCAGGCCCCGTGTAGCTGGACCATTTGGTAATGATCTGCCCACTCCATCCTTCCTTTGTTTCTTCAACAACCCTCGGGCTCAGGCCAGATCCCCTGGGCTTTGACATTTTCCCTTCAAAAAAAAACCTATAGCCCTGATCCATTTGTAAGACGGGTCGAAAAATCCAATACAGATGCAGAACGGATCCGTACGATATGAGATATATTAATTTTATTTTTTTAATTAAATTTAACCCCAGCCATACCTTTCCATCACCAGCCTTGTATCTCAGCTGGTGCACTCACATGGCAAAATGGATCAGCTCAGAGATCCTGCCAAAAATAAATTCTATAGGATAGCAGTGGACTTCAGCAGGATCAATGGGCTGACTGCGTTCACTGCACAGCTGCATGATCAAACGCACAATATTCAGTGCGAACACGCAGGTGGAGGTGGGAGAGTGCAGGTGGAAAGGGATGGAGAGTCAGCAGTCTGCTTCGGGTGGCTGCTTCCTGAAACAGACACGGAAAGCTAAATTAACTTGACAGGAGCTCATATTGTGCTACGCATCTTGGGCCCAGCGGATGCTGCAGGCCAGAACAGACGTGATACAGAAAACACCTGGGAATTTCACCATGTAACTCTGGAACCAAGCCCATAGCTTTACAAAAGCCAATATTTATTAAAAAAAAAAAATCAAAAAAAATCAGCTTTATTACCACTACAGCTGTGGATCACTGGGTTCCTGCAGACTTGTCGTGTAGCTGAAACCAAACTTTGGTTTGAGCTTTTTGCATCATTAGCATGAGCTTTTTGCAGTAGGGTCATTAGGAGGTGGAAGGGAAGTCCACGGCTGCTGCTGCACTGCCAAGCACACAGATGAAAATTGGTAACATATTCTCTGGATTTCCATACACAGGAGTTGAAACTGGATGACCTGGGTGAAAAAAAATGGGAATCCTGACCATGAGAGAGTTCTAAAAGGATTCCCCTACACCCTGGTTTCTCTCTCATTCAGATCCCTTGCTTCTCTGAAGTTATTTAGACTAATGTAAAAACAAAATTCTTTTTAAGAGTAGTTCTGTCAAAATTAGTTGAAAATTGGCTGCTGATTTCAAATGCTCTTTGAAGGCGGACATGCACAGCCACCACACCATGCACACATCAGCTCTGCACTGAACCACCCATACAAGTTTCAGCTCCTGGTCCAGAGATGGCTGATCTCTTCAACATTCACGTTGTCTAAAATGAAATTCCTTAAGTCAACACCCATTGCTGAAACCATGGTTACTCACCCAGCCCAAACAACTTGGGATAAAATGCATTTATATTCCCAATTTGCATAAAAATTAGAACGGAAAATGTTTTAAAAGGCAGCAGTGGCATGAAATAAAATGCAATTCTGCTCCATTTCCTACTGGCTGCAGCCCATGCTGGCCATCCTGTTTTCCAATTTCAGTCTCTCCTTTGAAGTTAATTGTTTGCTAGTGAGAGCCGCTGAATAGCAAACCTAATGTGACTCACTGATAGCCTTTCCTCTGTTGGGCAATTGCCTTCCAACACCTCCTGCAGCCCAGGAACCTCTGGGGGCTCACACTTCCCCGCCAGGCATCTTACACCAGGACCTCCTCCCATGGCTCCGTGGTGGGACCTGCCCAAGGACGGCTCCAAGCTTCCCACACTCTTACTGGGGCACCTGACCTTTGCGACTTGAAGTCACACACTGGTTTCTTTTGGCTAATTCAAGGGCTTTCACTGTTTAGAAATGAGGAGCAGGTGGCTCACGGTTTTGGCAGGTGAGGTCTGTATACTGTTGTTTCTGTATGCTGGGGAACTGCTCGGTGGATTCCCTTTGTGGAGTGAGAAGAGCACTCTCCAGACATCTTAACAAACTCTTGATTTTTAAAAGGGACTAAACTCTTCACAGTGTGAAAGTAAGAGAGAGAATTAAGATTTTTTTTTTCCCTAGCCTTTCAATAAAAGCCTACAGAAAGTTTTCTATTAAAAGTCCCTTTTTACATCCACACAAAGGAATTTGCATTTACATGCTTCCGCGCTCAGGAAGCCCGTGGTTTCATCACCTTGTCTTTCCGACTGTGAGAGCTGGGGTCATGATGCACAAGTTTAACCAACCATGGTTTCTTCTCCCATAAGAGATAGTACTTCATTATTTCTCTTAACAACTGCACATTTGCTTGCAAGCAACACATTCAGGTACAAACAATATTATAAAGGAGAAAATAAATTTTCTGTAACAAGTCATGCATACAACATCATTCACATAGGCACTCAGACAGGAACACATTAAAATACATGCAGCACAGTCAAAAAAAATTGCAGATTGCTGTACTGATGGGTTTATTTTCTTTATTATTTCTTCAACTCTAGCTTTTAGCTAATAAAGTCTTATTATGCACCTCCCTACATTGAGAAAGAATTATATTTACTAGGAGAAAAAGGATACTATATTACAACCCAGACCGCCTAAGCCATTTTTCTGTTTCTGTGGGTTCTATAAATGGACTTTATATTTCCTTGAATACATTTTAATACATAAATGCAGAAAAATTATTCTTTTGCCTGAAGCAGACAACTTGGCAAAACAAAACAAAACAAAAGAAAACAAAAAAAACCTGAGTTGAACAGCTGTGTTCTCTAAAAGCTGCTATGAGCTTGGATAGTACCGTTGCTTTTGTGAGAGGAGACAGGAAATAAAATGGTCAGAACTGTGTGAAGAGTACAAAATAAAGGTAAATCAAAGCAATTCAAGGTTTAATTTAATTTTCCTTTGGTTTCTCCTAGAAATGGTAAGACTTTCATGATACAATGGAATTTTGCCCCAAAGTTAAATTTAGCTAAGCTAGATCTTTTAAAATATATGATTATTTTTTATTAATTCAATGACTTTTCACTCTTTTGCCCTCCTGTTCTTCTCGTCCCTGCTATTCAGCATGCTCCATTACCACAAGGAAATGCAGAAGCAGGAAATAAGAGGAACTTAATTAAATTGCAAATTTCCTTAGAAATCTATGTGATCTACTTTTGTAAGCCAGAATTCTTTCAAGACTATACCAATCACCTTTTGGATCTGTCTCTGAAATGACCACTGCCATTTTCTTCCTTTTTACCATCTTCTAGGGTGTTTTTCTCTCTTTTCTAATCACAAGTAGTCATTCTTATTTTCTGAGGAGCTATACTCATATAGCTCCTCAGAGCTATATACATATAACTATATACATATAGCGTATATCAGAGCTATATACATATAGCGTACAAGTCAATTTTCTTGGCTAGCAAAATGTAGCCTAGGTTCAGTTCAACTTTGTTTTTTTTTTTTTCCATGAAAATGTGTCTGTTTTACTCAGTTGAAGGGAGTTGCAGAGTTTCTTTAGCATCCTACCTCCTAAACTCAAGAGGTCTGCTAGAAATTCAACAGTGCAAAACCTCAGCTAAGTTATAAATTATTGCAGTCAGTTCATATCTCCTGGAAATACAGCAGCATTTTGTTTTGGTTTAGTTGATTTTGGCTTTGTATTGTTTCTGTATAAAACAACTGTTTTGAGAAAGCGCTCTGGCTCAGGGCTGTGACGACTCTCTGCCGCCTGTGCCAGACAGGGAGTTGCCACCACTATGCCAACAAAGCACTGGAAGAAGTCCATCTCCCATCTCTGGAGCTGCCCAGCCCTGAGTTAAGACCTCCTCCTGTCACTAGTTGCTGCAGGGACAAGAAGAGAGAAGCCGGTCAGATCAGGAACGCAGAAGTGACGTGCATGATGCACAGGCCTGCATCACCTCCTTCCACCCTAACCTCTGCTTCCACACCCAGCCCGGCATTCTCCCCTCCCACTAGCACTATTTTGTCTCTCCCTTCAGAAGTATGGAAAAGCAAGGCATGTTTTTCAAGCTTTGAACTTTAATGAAATAAGTGTGGGCTACAGAATACTAATATTTCCTCACACCCAGGCCACTGGCTGGGAAAAAGTGAAAGAGACCAGGTGTTATTTGTTCGCTACTCCCTGTAGGATTTTTGCTTTAAAGTGCTGTGTATCCCAGCCACTCTCCATTCTGCTACCCATAGCATGGCTAAATATAATTCTTCAAGAGTGAGGAGGAAGCCATCGGCACTGGGGATGCTGGCAACCTCAGTGAAAAACACTGATCTGATAGCTTACTGTTGTAAAGCTATAGGATCATGAAATCTTAATAAAAGCAAGGATAAAAGCAACTCTAAGCAGACCCTTAGGAGATATATAACCTAGCAGCAACAAGCTGGTTCTCCAGCTAGGTCTACACTAGGGCAACTGGAAGAGCACCGCAGGTTGAGGTCCTGGTGTCAGACACGCCAGGACCTCTGGCTGGGTGGCTACGCTCCATCTCCCTCAACTCCATGTCAGGGACAGAGGGACAGAGGCTGCAGGGAAGAGTCCCAGCTTCATTCCCCTGGGCACATCTTGCAGCACAGGAGATGTTGTAAAGCCATCTCATGAACATCCTAGATATGATTAGTTTGCCCAGTGCTAACAGGGAAAATGTGTAAGCTCAACATGCCCACACCTATTTAATCAATAATGCATCGATAATGCAAAAAGGTGTCTGGGGTGTCCCCTGAACCAATATGTGTTGATATTCATCCAATCATCCAAAGCCCAAACCAGTCAGATTTAATCATGACATGGCTTATTAGACTTACATTTTATTTTTAGTGTGGTGTGAACATGACTGAGGAAAACAAAGATGCAGGTAACTGCTGTGTACTATATCCCTGTCAAACTGACGTCGTTTGTATGTGTCATTTCAGCTCAATCCAAAGCAAATATACTTCTCCACATGCATCTGCCTGACTGGTACTCCTGAGTAAAATCAGCATGCAGGGCTCTACACCCTGCTGCAACCAGGCCAAGTTCACTCATGGCCAGACCACCAAGAGGAATAGAGATTTCAGCAGGAATAAAGTCTTTTTGCTCTTCTTAAATATGAATTTTGTTCCTGTTCCTACAGTTTTGGAGGGTGCCTGGAGGCAGGGGAATTCTTTTCAGTGTTGAGCAGTAGCATCATTTCTATATTTTTGTAAGATATGGTGAAGATGGGTATCAATAGACAGAACTGACACTGCCTGTATTTGCTTCTCTATGATGTTTATCTCATTCTGAACTGAAAAGATGCAGGTTCTCTCATACAAATGCCTTATGAAATAAAGCACAATCTACCTCTACTTGACTTTAAAACATAAAAGTGAGGTAATAAGAGAGAGAATCACCATTCAGGGTTTTCCAAAATCCCCAGTACAGACCTTGTTTTTCATTTGGCATTTCAAACAACAAAGCTTGAGGGCCTACCCCGATGTTTCTTTATTCATCCGTTTTCAAAATAACTTTAAACATATTCCTTGTTAACTAGGAGTTAATCCTACACAAAGAATAAAGACTTGGCTGTGAAAGTGTTTTTTGCCCTGCTTATTAGTCTCCTGGGGGGAAAAAAATGTAATATCAGTGCATCAAAAACTTGATGCAAGCCTGTAAGTCTGCAAATACCTGCACCTGCACTCACATGTGGAGAGTAAGATCCTGACCCAATGAAAGTCAGTGGGATTTCTGCCCTCAGCTCCAACACGGTCACTGGTTTAGCCTGTGAGCAGTCAGATTAAATGAGAACTGTGCATAATCAGCTACTCCAAGATTTGTAGGGGATTGTGCCCATGTTTTTAATTCTCTCCTAAATTAAAGATTAATTATTTCTAAGTGTCAATTGTATTATTTTGCTAATTTGTCTGTGCGTGATTCCCCATGCCAGCTGGGCACATAATAATGTAAGCACCACTCATTTTGAAAAAGGCTCAAAGCAGGCAAAACGCTGAACATCCTTTGAAGCGATTAAGTTCTCTGAAAGGAGCAGAGGATGGTGTGGCAGTCAGCTTGGAGTTCTCAGCACAGAGCTATGTAGTAATCTCCTGGTGTGAAACTTTGAGCCAGTTCTTGGCTGAAATGTTGACAACAAAAGGAAGAGGATTTCTTGAATGTTTTCCAGTTTAAGTCGGAAGGCAATTGGGTGTTCTTCCATAGTAGGCAGGTAATAAATACCTTGCAGAGGCAGGAGGGAAAAATCACAAAGTTAGCAGTCTGCTTTCAAGTGAATTTCAAGTTATATTTCCTCCTACATCTTTATCACTCACACTCCGTGTCAGGAAAAAGAGCAGACATTGACTTAGGCACATGCAGCATTAAAACCAGTTCCATCCATCTGTGTTCTGCTTCCCCAGATGAATACAAACATGGAAACTGGCAGAGATGCAATGCCTTTAGCTTCAGGTAGTTCATGAAACTTAGATCAAAACAGTCTTTGGGGGAGCTACCATCATTCCTGTTTGTGGCAGAAGCACCCAGCAGCCTGACAAAGTGAGATGTAATGTAGACAGGCGGAATTCAACCTCACTTTAAAAAGGAGAAAAACTACCTTAATGACAGTTTACTTATCTTAAGCCATTGCCAGGCCACATCCCAGGATTTTTGTTAAACCTTTCGTATCAAATGGCACGTCATGTGCGGTACTTCAGGAACAGCTGCAACTTCACTGTAAATATCTTACATGACTTCAATTAAACATCTGTTTCGTTGGCATACTGCAGCCAATGCTTAACCTTGACTCCTATCAGAATAATGTGCACCTCAATGCATTTCAGTTTTTTGAAATCACATTTAAATAAATAATTAGCTTCATAAATAGGGACATCTTACCATAGGTATTGATTGTTAAATGGATCTTCTCCAGGAAGAACAGTCTAATGAAGTTAGATTTCTTACATGCACTCATGTTCAGCTTCAACAAACGTGCAGTACATACATGGGCAATATGCAGCAACAAAAGGTGTCCATCTTCTTGAAAAAGCAAGGCCTGAACGGGAAATGACTGGCATGGGTTTCTTTCAAAGAAAATCAAAGCCAAAATCCAGAGTGTGAGAGCCTCAGAAATAGTATCTTTCTGTTGCTCAGCAGGGTGTGAAGTTATCCACTGCCCCCATGAAAACTACCTTACACTTTCACTGTAACGGTTTTGGATCTTTCTGCCCAGGTGAAGAAAAGTTGATTTTCTTTCCCCTTAGTTTGATTTAATACCAGTCAAAGTATGTAGAAGTACCAACACTCATACTGTGTTTATCAAAATGCAGAGAAAGAAACTGTAAGCTCTAATACATACAGACGAATGATAACAAGAGGAGAATTGTACAAATAAAGAGAGAAATGGGATGCAGAACTGCTTTGCACACCAGGAAAATCAAACTGCCATTATCTCTACAACTTTAATCACTCAGCATTTATCAGACCGATTTTTTTCAAGAATTCAAATTAAAGGTCTGGTTTCTTATTTCAGGATTCAACACCTCCATAACTAAGTGGAAAAACTACTTTATTAATCGTCAGAGAAAATGGAAACTGTACATCACAGATCGGAGTGGCCCTGCATATGTCTCAGAAATGCAAAACATATTGGATACATTTAATAGGATGAGCTCACACCACACAAACAAACTCAGCAGGCAAGTTACCAAAAATTAGGTGTAAAGAACTGAAAATCTGTAAACTTCAGAAGACAACCACATGCTTAACAGGAATCCTAAACATGCTTAAAAATAGACATTTCCCTGGGCTGGAAGCTGCTGAGTCCCACATCCGTTGCTCAGAGCTATCTGAATGCATTCCCAATTAAAGGCACTGTTAGCAGCAATGCAAGTGCAAGCTCAGGCTTTCCATGAAAATGGGCCAAGGACACTGATTTTAGTATGACAGTGAATGCAGTGAATACTCATTATCTCTTGCTGATTTTGATGGAGAGCTGAGAGAAAACATCACAAAAGTGAGGGGAAAAAAAGAACAAGAAACCTTACATAGGCATGTTTGATATTCTCACATAATGAAACTTGGGGATTCAGCTTTGGTGACTTTAACACAGGAGAATTTAGTCTAGCAACTTACATAAATTCCTAACACCCTGCTAGCAAGCAGAGCGGAGTTGAAAAACATTAAACTGAAAGGTGTTTTGCTTCACATTTTATCTATGAATCCCAGCACTTCTAACATGCAGTATTAGGCCCGGCATCACCACATTGCTGGCTCGCTTTGGACATGCTCAGCCACGATTACTGTTTATTTATGACACCATCGAGCCTTTAGTGCATGCCTAGGACATGCTCAAAAACTGTTTTTTGTGTCTGTGGGGGGGGTACATCCACTGACATGGGTGAAAGCTGAGTTGGGGAAAGTAGCTGCAGCTTTTGTGTGATGTCTGTCACTGAGGTCCCTGGTCATTAAAACCTAAGGCCTTACTATTAATAAAGGCCAGGCTGTTCTAGTAGTGGATTTTACCTCATTTAATACAGCCGTGTGACTTGTGATCTCCCCTTCAGCTTCACCTATCTAAATTCAGTCAGAAACACAATGCCAGGTTGGGTAGGAAGGCCTAGGGCCTCATGGGCCTCAGCTGTCCTTTCTTTCCCCAAGCTGTCGTGGAGAAATAAACACTGCGAATGCCTATGGAAATAGCAAAGGAATCACACAGGCATGAAAGCTCTCTCCAACTGAAGAAAAATATATTCACATTTATGTTCTGAAGAACAGCCTGGGTACTGGCTGGTGTGTGTGGCAGGCCCAAGGTGGGCAGGGCCTTGAGGGGCACATTTCAGAGGCCCAGCCCATTCTGGGCTTGTTCTTCCTTCCCTCCATGACACCACCAAGGCTTGGAGAGAAACCATCCATGCCTCCTTGCATCAGAAACACCTCCACAGCCATGTATTCTTGTGTTGGAGGGGCACCTTCTGGTGTTTTGGGGATAAGGAAGAGCGGTTGTGCCTCTGGTTCCTGGTGTGGTAACGGGCAGAGCCATCCTGTTTGCCAGATCATCTCAGTCCTCAAGCAATTACAGGACACATTCTTCAGCTATCAAATGGCAGGCATGACTCTTTCTGAACGCTGTTGGCCCACTTGCCACAACTGTGAAAGGCACAAGGCCTGGGTCGAGCATTTCTGGATTGAATTCAGCGCTGCTGCTCAGTGCCAGCCACCACCTCAGATCCCTGGGAGAACAAGGCCCCGCTCACAGCCCAGGCTTTGTAAGCCCAACAGCTGTCGGTGTTTCAAGCGATGAAAGGAGAGATGTGTTTGTCTGCCCCTCATGTTACACAGTTGTACACCGTATTTTGCTAGGAAAGCTAGATGTGTGCTAGACCTGTTGGCAGATTTATCACTCGCTTTGCAATACTGTAGGTTCTTTGGAGAACAGCACAGTAGCTTCCTGTGCTGTTATTTTAAAGCAGGTTTTCTGTTACCATTGATCACAGACACCGTCTGTAAGCTGAGAACTTTCCACAACTTAAATCTCGATATGAGGGCTCTGAGGGACCCCTGCATCCATGGAAAGATATATGCCTTTGCTCGGGAGGGGTGGGGGGTAAAAATAAAGTCAACATGAGCTTTTTGTCCTTGACCAACTTCAAGAGTTTAAATTTCCTAGCAACAGAGAACTTTGCCCATGACAGAAATAACAATTGCCCTTCAATTCAGTGAGGAAATGTTTCCTCTGTGCTCCAACTAAGATCTGTGTGCCTGTACCCTCCATTCTTGTAAGGTGCAATATACCACTTTAGGGATGTCCTTGCTAATCAGTGCATAACTGCAAGGAGAAGTGCTTTTGTGTGCTGTCTTGGAAAACATATTTTATATGTGAAACATTTATTCAGTTTATATCCTAGAAATCCATCTCTGCCTTCAAATGTACACCTTAAAGGGAAAACAAAACAAAACAAGACAAAAAAAAATAGAGCAAAAGAATGAAAGAAAGAACCTTGCTATAAAATTTTGGAGAATATTTTCAGGTGTTGGTAAAATCTCTTAGAATCACAGAAAAAGGACAGCATCAGGAAGAGTTGTAAAGAACGGGTCCATGTGTATTTGTATAGCTAATTGTCCCCTTCGTTTTTTGGTGGCACTACATTTCTGAAGTAGGAAATGAAGTCTTTCCTCGTGGCTGGTTGAGTACGGGCCAAACTTCTTGAAAAAAATTTGTCGGTCAGTGAGTCCAAAATCAGTTAATCATCTGCCACTGTCCTTTTGCTTAACACAGGACAAATGGATGTTCCCAGTCCCTACACATCACATTTTATAACGGATTATTATGAGAAAAGCTTATTAATCTTGTCAAATTGTTCAGAACACAGTTTAAAGGATTATTTAACAGCAGGTTCTCTCTCTTCTTTTTCCCCCCTTACCCATTTTATGCCTTTTCTGTTTGCTCAGCAGTTTACCACCTTAGTCATGGTACATTGCATCTCACATAAAAAAGACAATGCTTTCAGTGACAAGCATTTGACATGCTACATGGAGCAAATATAGGAAAAGATAGGGCTAACAGAATACCAGAGCAAAGACAGCTTTTCTTTTCTTCACGTGTTGGAAACGTGAACAGGGAGTTTTAATTATCTAAAGTTTTTGCAGATGAGATTTGGATTAGTTTTGGTGGCAGTTTCATTAAGGTAAGGATTATTATTATTTTCCTTCATAGTCTGTGTACATGTACCTTTCTCCATATTTCTCTGCTCTCCAGCACTTTGGCTCTCCTATTTCTTTTTCAGTCTGTCTTACCAGTAACTCGTCTTTTCCCTTTCAAAAACACCATTCATCTGGAACTTCTCACAAACTACTTATATTCAATCATGGGAATTGCATCTAATAATTTATCACCTTTATAATGTGCTAGTTTTGGAGGGTTCATTTCTCGTATATGTGACAAAGCTGATTTCAATGAGAGAAAAAAAAATAGAGAGAGAGAGAGAGAGAGATTTAGATGCTAATAGGAAATGACATAATGTGTGCCAGAACTGAGAACCTCCACTATCCCTTTCCACATAAAGGAGTGTGACACCACTCTAAGAGGGTCAAAAATATTTTTTACCAGCAAGAAGCATATGTTCTGTAAATGAGCAACATCAAAGTTAGAAACAGTTGAATATCTCTGAGTAGAGTAGCCCTAAGTTAATTTCACTGCTTTATTAATTAAGGACTAACTTCTGTCACCCCTTGTTCAGGAAGATGCTTTGATCTAACTGTAAGTCTGAAATATGAAAGCTAAATAATAAATGGCATATAATACACCTTACAGGTATGTTTTACAGAGAAAAACTACGGAACAGTTATAATACTTTGTGCTTCTTTTCTGGTATATGTTGAAATATCTTTTATTGTGGGAAGTGTACTGCAATAGTGAAGGACGAGTATTGCCACCAATTGATCACAGTAACAAGT
Source organism: Anser brachyrhynchus (assembly GCF_964034855.1). Taxonomy (NCBI): domain Eukaryota; kingdom Metazoa; phylum Chordata; class Aves; order Anseriformes; family Anatidae; genus Anser; species Anser brachyrhynchus. Next base: position 44,124,883 of record NC_137698.1, on the reverse strand, counting down.
GTCATCCCGGTCTGTCAGTCAAACATCTTTGTCAAGAAACTAAAGAAACAGAAGGAATAAATATCTATTAAAACTAACAAACAAACAAAAAACAGCTATCATGATGAAATAAAGTTTTAAAACAATACTGTGGTAAACAATTTGATTCTGTGCAAGAAAGCTATTTAATCATACCATAGAAAATCAAAATATATCCTGGTGAATGAAAAGTTTCATAAATGGCTGCCTCTCAGGTGACTGGGCTGGGCAGGTCACACTTCACCCCAAAGCAACTCAGTATGTGTACGTGTTTATGTATGTGTATACGTACATACATATACACACGTGTGTGCATGTGGGTGTATTTAAATACACAGCTACTCTGTAACAAGACTCTGGCTCCTTAATCAGTGAGTTTATATTACTTAACACACTCTTCCTGACTTTATTTCTGCTTCTTCACTGGATACATAGAGTTGATCACCTTACAGGTTGAAGAGGAAGCCGGTGGGGAATCGAGGCATCCTCGAGCCCTACTCAGTGGCTGTCTGGCCTCATTCCCTGTGCCCCAGAGGACTGAGCCCTGCCCAGCGCCTCCTTAGCCACCCCCTTACCTCCAAGTCAGAAGTGCCCAAAACAGCCCAAAACACTGGTCTGCACCACAGGAAATAACACGGATTTCCTAAATTCACAGAACACTGCAAGTTACTGATTTGACAGCAGTTTTTTCCTGTAATTCCTTTGTAGAAGGAAAAAGAAAAAAAGAAAAAAAAAAAAAGAGACTGGAGATTATTTTGGCCTCAAGAAATAAATGTGATGCTTTATAGATATTCACAAGGTCTCTTGCTGTTCTCGTTTTGCAAATCAGTCTGTTACCTCTTTCTGCAGAGTTATCCCTACCTTTTTCCCTTAAGATATCCAAATTTTTTTTAGTGGAACTAAGGGGTCATAACTCTAGCTATATGGCAAAGAAGCAGCCAAATATGTGAAGTCCTCTGATTAATATGCATATATTGCTGAGTTTAAGGCCAGAACGAGTGTTACTCAAAATTATAAGCCTCCAGCTTAAAGAATAGCTAACAGAAATGCTGACAAAAACTAAAGCTGCTCTAATAGCAAGAGAGCGCAAACAACTGAACATTTTTATGCCCTTGAACTATTAATTATACTACCTTGGAAGCATTAAAAAGAACTTCTGACTGACCTAAGTTCTGCTTTGAAAACAGAGAGAGAAATACAGTATTCCCTGAGTCCCTGACTAGTTTAAGTATGCATTTGTTAAATTTAAGACCTGCCAAAACCCAGTTATTATTTTCTAGCTGCTTTGTACCCAGAAGCTTCTTATAAGAAGTGACTTATGGAACATTTCAAGGCTTTTATACCAGCAACAATAACCATCATAAAACTTGTGGAATATGACGTTAGACTCCAAAATACCCACAGCATATGTTCTGACAATATTTTGTACAGCAGCAGATCCATGAAAAGATTTTAATACAATTAACGAGGCCATTAAGAATCCTAGGAATATCATTACGTTTGATAGGCACTCTGTGAATAAAAATAGCTTAAATTATTGTCAGCTTTCCGTATTAAAGTCAAGTATTATTTAGAGTTTTTTTTTTGTGGATTTCCCGGTAACATAAGAACCGGGCATAAAGAGTTCAGTGTCAGACAAGTATCAAACTCCTTCTAATCTTTATGACAATCAAAATAATTAATTTGCTAACTCATTTTGCCTATGACAATTCCAGCTACTAATCTCACCCTAGGTTTTATTTGGCTTTGAACAGACATTTAGCAATTTCCACTCTGGAAAACAATTTAAAAAGCCTGTCTTGAGGAGAGGGTTTGGTAAAAAGCTATCACCAACTTAAGGAGAAGAAATCCTGCATTAACTCAGTGCAATCACTCCAGCTATTGCCACAGCCCAGCTTGTAATGTCTTTAGAAAGATCTGGGCTGTCTGTCTGGTGACTGCACTTGTGCTCTCTGAATCTCCCACCAACTGTGAATTAAATTACAGTCAGAATAGCTGGAGTATTTCTTGCAGAAGAAACGTAGAAACCATCTTCGTAGCCCTGATGATGGGGAACTACCGTCAATCACAGATCAGTATTTGTATGCCCCAAAAGCAGCTAGTGTGCTTGATCAGGACTCAGATGGGCAGCAAGGATGATTTATACCAATCTTTGGTATGCAGAATTAAAGCAAAGAGGCAGAAATTGATTTCCAGGAAAGACAAGCAATCCAGAACGTAGTTTAAATAAATCAGCATGTTGATGATACCAATTGATTCATCAACACAAGTAAAATTAGGTACAATCTTCAGCCTTCTGAAATTATTATTATTTTTGTTTGTCAGTCCTGTCATTTTCTGAAAATTAATAATTAGCCAGAAAACTAGAGATGATAATGGTTTTGTTACAGGCTACGATTTCTCATTTTGTCATTTTCTATTTCTCTTTCTATTCTTTCTATTTTTTCTATTCTTTCTCTTTTCTTTCTATTTCTCTCCTGTTTATTTTTCTGTGGAAATGAAGGTAAATAGTCCCAGCAACCAAAGCAGGGAATACATTGGAGCGAGAAGCCACTGCAAGCCAGAAGCTAGGGCATAAGCACTAAGGCTTGAGAAGCTCAGCCTGGTAATGAGCTTTTCCTTAACCAGTGGAGAATTCAAAAAGGAGCTCGTCTTCTAGCAGAGGGAATCTGTGAAATTATTCTTAATCTAATATTACACTGTTGTTTAAATGGGAGCCAGCTAGAGGAACACAATTGCAACTTCTTGTGTAGGCGTAGACATTCGACATGGCTCCGTACGTAATTGAGTTTAAGTGGTGGGTGAATGAGAGATGAGGGGAGCCTGACTTCATGAATGCGGACCAGAGCCCAACTGCAGTGCCCGTCTGATGGTTACTGAGTGACCTTGGAGAAAAGAGGATCTCCACTGGACATCTGTCCCTACCACAGCGGATATCAGAGCTGGTGCTGGAAGCCCTACCACAGCAATATCTAACCACGAACTGAAGATGTTTCCCTTTGGCAAACATTCCCCACAGTCCAGCTCTGAGGTCCATAAATAACTAGATTAGGATAAAAGACAAAAACAACACAGTCCCTCCAGTGCCTCTATTCACCAGCCATAGTGCAGCTGCTCAGGCTGTAACAGCCGTGCAGGCAGCACTGTTGATGGGGACCCGACGTTTTGCCAAACCATTGTAAAAAATAGATGACACATATACTGCTACTGACGTGGTCTTGGCTTCCGCGCAGCTGGAAAAGAAAGGCAGTGTTTCTGCCTACCATATTGCACCTCTGAGGTGCAAGAACACTTCAACTTTCAGAAAAGACATGCATCTTGCCAAGGAAGTAAATTTTTAGTGGTAAAGTCCTCTTGAACTTTATTTTTCTGAAACACTTCTATGTGCACCTTCTCTCTGCTGTGTTCCTCCTAGGTAATGTGAAGCTGTTCTGAGAGAAAATGGCATTTTTTCCTGCTGCTCTGAAATTCTGGGAAGTGTTTTCTGTCTCAAAAGTTGCTTGTTGGGGTTGTAAATTCAAATTACTGCCATACCTTATGGCTTTCTTTGGCAGCAGAGCAGCATCACAGAGCGCAGTGACATATTTCATCCCGGGGAACATATCAAGCATATGTACAGTATGCTGGCGGTAAGAAAAATGGAGCCCCTTTGTTTTCCACTAGTCACAGTGGGCATTAATATGCAAAAGGAAAAGGCTATGCCAAATGAAGAAAAATGGGAGAGTGGCGTTGCAGAAGAGCAAGAGATTTACTTTCCGTAGGTGCTATAAGTACCCATCACTGGCAGAGGGAAGCGTGCTCTATCACACACCACCACCAAGACAAATTGGTGGTACAACCCCCAGTCAACACGAGCTGCTTGGGAAGACATTTCATGCAAACACCAAGGCAAGACCCCATCTCTGAGGGGGTTTGCTCTGTGGGAGGTATGATATTTAAACAAATTATTAGGGATCTAAATAAAGCGGGAAAAGACACGTTGTAGGAAGACATGTCTGGAGGAAGACCAGGAGAGCAAGGCTACAGCTAGATTGTGAGCTGAGACCGTAACCTTGAGGTCTCTCTTAAGAGTCAGGAATGAGCTGACAGACCTGAAATGGCCAAATGTTTTAGGAAAGCCTCACCACTGGCAGCGTGGGCAGGTTGCTACCAGTGCTGCCTAGGCTGTGATGTGTAGGGAGGTCGCCAGCACTCAGCTGTGCCAAGAACAAGACCAGACCGAGGTCCTTGGAGGCACCTCTGAGGAGAGCGCAGTATGTCCAAGTAATATGAAGAGCAAACTGAGAGACCAATAACTCATAGGCCACTAGGGCTAATAAAATATGAATAAAATCTGGAAAGTTTAAAATAGAAAAGGAGTCTCTGGCCTGAGTCTCATACCTTTATTTATGAGTGGTCATTGCTAACCAAAACTCACCATAAAACATTCCTTGCCATTGCCAAAAAGGGCTAGCAAACCTCATTCTCTTTTCACACCCTGAAGCACAGAGATCATCTCCATATACACATACTGGAGACTGTTTATCCTGATCATGCTCCCTATATTTTTATCCCTTTCCTTCAGTTTTTGCATGTGGTTTTGTCTCTGCAAATGTGAGCCTGTTCCGAGTGGATGTTCTGTGTGTCTTTGTCTCATGTAGATATGCTACCATCAATCATTTGGGTGTAATGGCAGCATTTAATCTTTTTTTTTTCTTTTTTTTTTTTCTGTTGTATAGGTTCAGAAAGCCAGTCCTGCAAATCCCTTGATTGCATGTAACTTGTTTTAGCCTGATTTAGCCCTATACAAAGTGAGATGAGAGAGCTTTCCTATAACAACTCCATCTGTCCACCACTGCAGCCCCCATCCTTGTGCCCAGCTGTTCCCACCGCCCCTCTTCATCCCTCTTCCCCTCTGCGTACGGGGTTACCCAAACCTAGATTGCTCGGACGCAGGTGAGGGAGCCCTCGCAGGAGTGAGAGCTGCTGTGGGGTAATGCCGGCAGATGCTGACACCAATAAATATTGTGGGGCCTCCTGTGGGGCCCAACCAGCATGTGTGGTGCTGGTCAATGACAGGCAAACTGGCAGCACCACCGTTATAACTAGCAGTAACACCACATGGCCATCAGAAGAAGGCAACATCTTTCTTAGAAGTCAGGAGCCAGGAAGGGTAAAATATAATCCCTTTATGGCTCTAGGTTAGGTGACTAAAGAAGACATCAGCCAGCCAGGCCCCGCAGCCCTCAGACACCTGGAGACAGCACTCAGGAAGGCTTTCTAAGTTAGGTTTCTATCCTTTCTCAGAAAAATTTAAAAGTTTGGACAGCTTCATCAACTTCTTCTTCCCATTCCCTTTTTGGTTTGAAGTATGCAGAACTAAATGGAGGTCACAATTTCTACAGCATTTTGGTGTTCAGACCCCATACAGCTCAAACGTTTTAGGGCATACCATAGCCAGCAGAGAGCATGGCCCGATATGAAAGCCCTGCTTACAGAGTGCTACCTATCAATCCTCCGTGTCTGGAGCAGACCAGGAGCACAACAGAGCGCCCTTTGCAGCGCTGAGAAATTGCATACCCCACTGGCTGACTCGGTGAATTTATTGCTATCCATCCTTCTTCCCTGGATCATCACTCAAATCTTTCCTATCCTGCTGTAAAATGTCATTCCGATTAGACAGCTGAAGAGAATGAGAAAAAGTAGAGTCATAAAATGGCATAGCACAGTCAGAAAGTAAGTTTTAAAAAGTTATAGGTCTCCTTCAGGTTTCCAAGAATGTAAGCTTTATCCCCTCCTTCTGCCTCTTACAGTTTGCAAAGTCAAGTGACCGAAATATAAGATCCAATCTTATCTACTCTTATTTTCTTATTTTGGATATATTTCATTAACAAGTAGTCAAATATTTCTTATTTGGGTATGTTTCATTATTTCTGCTTTACCACTTGGCTGTTCATAACAACAAACCCAAAACCTTGTGTAGAAAGGAAATACCAGTGGGATAAGACATCTGTGGCAGTACAGCTCCAGCAAATTAGATGACACAAACATATTTTTTGCTGAACAAAACAGTAGCTGAATAAAACAATATTTCTAAGGTAGAAACCATCAGCTTTCTTTTTACATGGCCAACATATAAATACGGGAAATGTTCATTTATGTTATTTTGAGGCTCATGAAATCTAATAATTAGTATCAACTGAATTGGTTTGATATCAGTGAAGGAAAACAGAAAAATGAGATCTACAGTACATACTGTACATACAGTACATACTGTACATACAGTACATACATACTTAAGGTAGGTATACCTATTATGCATGCTGCTGTATGTGCATGTGTGCATATTGAAAGGAGCAGTCATGAATTCACTGAAACAGCACAAAGAGAAGCATTGCCATCTCCATTTTATATAGAGAGGGTGAAATTGAGGTACAAAGATGGTGGCACTGTCAAGGTCGCTCTGCAGCTCAGCTGATAATGAGAAAAGGATTCATTAAGCCTCCTCTCATACTTTCCTCCATGTGTGGTATTTTCTCTCGCCTTTTCCTCAAATGTTTGATTAATCAAGTTGCACTACAGCCCTGGCTTTACTAGTCTATACAGAGCATCTTTATAGGTACACATTGCAGAGCACCTTCGTCCCTCTTCAATCAGCAAGGATTATTTGCTGTGGCAGGGGAGCAGCCTTGTCACTCCCTGAGCCCCATCTCAAGACTGCAGCAGCAGTAGCTATCCCAGTTATTAGTGAGAACAGTAATAAAAAAATAATCTTCTTGTGGCTTTGAAGGTCCCTTATTCAGTCTAAGCAGCAACAGTTATATACTTTAAAAAAAAAAAAAAAAAGTTTAATAGATAAATTTGCTTTTCATTGTGGGGTAAGGGGACTTGCGTTAATTAACTTGCATTAGAGGTGGATCTGGCCCTGCATGGCTACATGCATGGTCCATGCAGTTAAACAAAAGGGACATAGTGGCACTGTTGTATCTAGTCCTGTAATACTGTAAGAATAACCACCAAAGTACAATTATTCATGTTTCATGGTTCATTTATTTACAGTAATATTTTGCATAACAAATAAATGAGGATTTTGCAATCTGCTTGTGGACAAGCTCATGGTTAGGAAAACTGGAGAGGCTCATCCAATAAATAATTAACTGTGAATTAAACATTCATCACCAGCAGTAGAAAAGTAATAAAAGCATTTGTTTGCAATCCTTTTTTATGGAGAGTAAAAACAAAGATTTTTTAAAATTGGTTTTTAATGACAGACCTAAGCCATAAGTGTAGATGTCAAGTTGAATATCTCTGAGGAATTTTCACTTGTTGAATTTTACTTCAAACTATTATAAAAATATACTTCCATATATACTTCCAATATACTTGCAAAATATACTTCCAAATACACAGACTGTTGCTACTTGACATTTCAGTGACCTGGATCCTGGATTTCAATCAAATAAACCAAATGAAGGAAATATTTACAGTCGACAGGGACTGAGTCTGTGTGAATTATGTTTAAAATTTAAACCAATTTATCATTTGCTTATTTGTTTTCCCTTTCAGATAACAAAAAAAAAAAAAAGCTCAAAATCACCAGTTTATAGTTACAGATTGATACAGGCCAAGCATGTTTGAAACACCTTGCAGCTAGAGCCCAGCCTAGCCAGACACAGAGCTTTCCACGCTCTCCAGCTGCTCAGGCACTGATGCTGTTTTCATGATCTGTGCCATTTTGGTTCCTAGTAAAAATCATCCCACTGGAAAATGGAAAAAAGCACAAAAAAACCCCAAACTCCTGTCAGAGTGCCCCACAGCCAAAAATCTTAATTTTGTATTTTGCTGAAAGGTTTCTGAGATTTCAGAGGAGCCAATGTTTTAATGCAGGTCAGATGGCTTTGTTTCTATGTATTATTGCATAGGAGCTTCCTTATGGACAAGAATACAGTTGTTGCTTTGTTTTATTTTTCTTAGAAATATTAAGTCCAGGCAAATATTTGATGGCATTACTAAGAAAAGATTATTTTCTCAGAAGTAATTTTACCTCTCCAGAGGAGGAAAAACCCAATGTTTCATTTCTGTGGGAAAAAGTCGAAACACGAGACAAAAGTGTTTAGGATTTTGTTTCATGAAGCTATCAGAAATGTGGTATTTTATTGCTTTTGGCACTACTGTACATTGTTTCCCAGCTCCACCGCTCATGTCCCAGCACATACAACCTTACACAACGTGACAGGCAAGTAACTTTGGGATCTTATGTAATACGAAATTCCCAAGAAGGAGAGTGGGATGACTCAGGAGAAAGAAGCGCAGCCACATAGTTGGCCCAAAGACAAGCTCTGCCAGTACTGAAGCAGGATGCACTGCAGCGCTTATGACCACGAGGAGCGAAGCCTGGGAGATGTGTGGTGGCTTCTGCTCCCCGTGAAGGTCCTGCAGGACTGTCGGGAGCCACAAAATTGTACTCGTTTTGCAGCAGTTGCAACCTGCAGCATCGTGGATGTGGGATTTTTTCGGAGAACTGCACAGGCCTCGTGGTGCTCGATGTGAGCACATCACAGCTCTCCGCTGGCAGCAGGGATCAGCCCCAATCATTTGTCTCTGCAGCAGCCAACTCAAAGAGCTCGCAAGTCCTATAGGCAGCAGCTTATTTCTGGGTCAGCCGTGACCTTTCCCTGCTCGTATGGATGTCAGCTGCTCCGCGCTTATCTCCAGCTGGAGAGGACTTGCATATTTCGCTTCAGCCTGTCACTGGGTGAATACAAAATGCAGTCTGCAAGCACAGAGCAGAAACGTATGTGTCTGTTGGTCTGGTGGAAGTCAGGCCAGCTCTGTTACGGGCCCCGACATTGGCACTCTAGTGTGGGAACAGAACCTGGCTTGTTGGGGCTGATTTTCATAAAACGCTTTTTAATGATTTATATTCTTTCTTTGGGTATTAATTTAAATGGCAGAGAGAGGTTTGGGCCACTGCATTAAATATATTAACGCATAGTTTTGAGAGTATTTCTGGGCATGGATACCAAAACTGAAAATTCAATGTACTTGCAAAATTGCAAGTATAAATCAAATAACATCTAAAGCATTTCCTCAGACCAATGGTTTTAAGTGCTCTCAACAGCTGGAAAAACTGCAGACTCTTTGCTATGCAAAATTGGCGTGTATAGATTTGGAGCACAGACAGACCTTTGCTAAACTGCAGCAATCTGTCATGTTTAAATGTGTTTGCTGTTAGCAGAGCACAAGCATGATTTGATTACCGTGGTGTTCTGACAAAAAGAGAACCATGCTTTTATTGGGAAAGACAAGAAAATAAAGTTTTTGAGAACCAACTCAAGTTACCAAATATTAGAAAGGGGAGTTCTGGTTGTCATCTCCAGCATTTTCTGTTTTGACTTTCCATTTATTTATTTATTTATTTTGGAGAGAAATGGGTCAAAAATTAGCAAAATACTTGGAAATAGAGGAAAGTACTTGACCTTCAGCTTCTGAGTGAAATTTGCAGTTGCAGCAGATGAAGTCTCGTATTTTTTTACATTATTTATATAGTTTATTATCAGTCTTAGCAGATAAAAATAACCCCTTCTTTATTTTTTTTTTCAAAATAAAAGCTCCCTGAATGGTTCTTCTCAAGGAAGATACGGATCCAAAGAGAAAGAAGTGGTGCTTGGCAGTTACTGATCCTGCATCGAGTCTTTGTGGTATCTCCTGTAGCTGGCTGAATGAGAAATCCAGCTAACTGGCAGAATGAACTTCACTGCGGCTTTCTAATTATACAGTGCTGTACACATCCTGAGGTTTATTCTTCAGAAGAGTTATTTATTTCCACTTTGGTTGTAAAAGTCACCTTTTTATGAAACAAGAATTTGAACTTTTGTGTTACTTCGACCAGAAGAGTTCATTAAAACTTGGAAAACAAAACCAAAACAGAACAAAACAAACAAACAAAAAAACTTTGGAGTTCAAAATGAATTGCCATAGCTCTTCCTTGAAAGCCCTGCTTCAGCTACCAGCATGCGAGGAGAGGGCCTGGACACCACGCAGAGGAGCACTGCTCACCAACGGGCTGCAGCATCCGGGCAGGGAAAGGCACATGCTGAGCACTCAGTAGTTTAGGTAAGATGCTGCCAAATGGTTAATAATCATCCTGAAGGCAGAGGAATCGGCGTGTCGCTTTCAGTAAAAAGGCTGCGAGCCCACAGCTGCTCAGGGAAATGAATCCCTGGTGTTCCAGAGGCTGTGGGAAGTGGTCAGTGAGCTGTGATGAAGCAGTTGTGTCAGGAAAAAGCAACAGGATGCAAATATCCCTGCCACAGGGACTGCAGAGAAGAGGCACTAACTTGTAGCTATGTTGTATATTACAGCTGCCTAAGTTTTATCTTGACACAACGTGAGAAAGGCCTTCTTCCGTACAGGCCTGTGAGCAGGGCTGTGCCCTGGGCTAGTCACTACAACAGGCTCAGCTTTGCTTTGCGTGTACGCTGGACCGCGCTGCAGCGTACTTCTGGCTTGGAATAATCCTGGCTACTTCGTTAGCTGCTGTAGCCATGTATTTCATCTTCATGCAAGAGTAATTACTGCATGAATTCAAGGGAGGCTTAAGTGACAGCAGAACTCATTATTTATAGATCCGCAGCCTATTCTAAAATGCAAGAGTGCATATGTCGTGTAAACAGGCATGTTTATAATGGGCAAACAGTTGCAGGAGATGAAAGCAGGTACTATGTCAAAGGTACTTTCCTTTAGTTATAATGCACATGGGAATTAGGAATAATGACTGTGTCCCGGCACTTTTATAGGAGCCTGGGGAGAAGAGCTGCCAAAAGCACTACTGAAAAACAATTGACAAAATATTTATTATTTTCAACCATATGCATATGCTGGCTTTAACTATGCAAATGGTCTTAGATACAAAGGTCCTACATAATAACTGAAAATAATTCCTGTATTGTTATTGTCCAAAGCGAACAGGCAAACAAAAAACAGATAATGAGCAATTCTGTTCTTTGTCTTTACGCTGGTGATGTTTCTAACATTCCCCAAGTGCAACAGGTATTTATCTAAACTTGGAAAAAAAAAAAAAGAAAGAAGGAAAAAAAAAATGAGAAAGAGAGTTGGCAAGCAGGATCCAAGTAATATCTGCATTTTTAAATAAATTTTCTTTTCCTGTGAACATTGACACTCTTGTGTTTTCATTTCCAAGGCGTAGCTGCAAACCAGTTTATCAGATACAAATAAAATTTTCTTAACTTCAGCAGAGGAGAATAATGAATTGGCTTTATAAGCCTATAAAACAACCTGAGTCTGTGGACATTTGGAAATAATGGTCTCAATTAGGATCTGTAATACATTCTGTGAGATATCATAAGAAATGTGGCAGCACGCTCATTTTTTTCCTCTCAAAATCATCACCTGCAATATGCAATAAAATGCTAGGATGTACTCATAAAAGAGCCATCACAGTATCTTCCCTAATATATATGCAAATATTTCATCACTTGGAAATTTTGAGGCACATGGGAAAGCTGTTACAAATTAACAGCAACTTCCAGCTGCCATATAAATCAAAGCAATAGCTCTTCTCTAAATAAAGTACCCGCTCAGAGAAGTAAGCTACTTGGATTAAATGGTGATATGAACCGGTCCTGCTCGGCACCACTGCAGACAAGAGGCAGAGCCTGGCCCTCACCCCTCTGTGAGTGTCGTGGAGTTTCCCATCACTGCTTGCCGCATGGGTTAGGGCACGTTGTGTTGTTCCCACCTTGGGACTATCACCTCTCCAAGGCTGAGACTTTTGCAGTTTAGAGGACTTTACAGTACTCTTTGGTCACTGCACCCATACTGATCCCCTGAGGCCTGACCACTCCTACTGATTCAAGGCTTCAAGAGGCCTCTCCCTGCTCCGGGCGAATCCCAGGAGTTGAAGGGGGGTGAGGATGCCCTGGTTCGAACCCTTTCCTGTGAAAACCTTTGAAATCATAGACAGTGGCTTGTTCTCTGCACTTTGTACCGAAAAACACGGCAGTACTGCAAGAGACTTCACTCTGCACAGCAGCAGGCAGCAGCAGGATGCCTGCCCACGTTAGCACATCTCTGGAATAAAGCAGCCTAAAGGAAGTAATTAACATTTTTCTAAAGTTCAGGGGAAAAAAATAATAATAATAAAAAAGCGTATTGCTCTCTAAGAATCATCACAACTAGATGATTACAGAGAAAATGGAGTCAGGAAGGCCAAATTACATTAGTGCCCACTGTGATGCTGCAGTGGGCAGTGTCCACTCAGGAGTAAGTGCTGCTCAAGTAGCAGTGTACTTTTTAAGTCTGCCAAGTATTCTTGTCCTCAGTGCATGCAGAAAATGATCATTAATCTCTGAAGGAAGACTGTAAATGATAAACCACTTGTTCCTGATCAAATGAGTAAGTGCAGAAAAAATGGGACATTTAATAGGTGGCAAGATAAGATAAAAGATAAGATAATCCAAAAGATAAAGATAGCACACCAAATTCATTTTCACTTGTGATGAATTCACAGTTCACTTGTGTCCTTGTGTATGCACACTTTTCTGTGTATAAGCTGCCTTTGAATCCATCCATGCTGGATGAACATTGAAAACAACACCGAGGTCTGCACAGAACCCAAGAACTGCTGCCGGCTAATGAACAAAATGGATTTGCAGGCTGCAGGCTGTGCTGCCTGCTGTCTGGTATTGCCCTACCACCCCCCGTTCTCCTCAGGACACACTAAATGGCATCGTGGATGTGGAAATGGGCACTCTGCACCGGCTCCTCTCATCCCCGGCCCTGCTAATGCAGGCTGGTTCCCTACTGACAAACAAGTGTATTTCCTTCTGGTCTAACTTCAAATGTGTCAAGTAGTGAGGCTCCGGTGGAGGTGTATTTCACAGGATAATTGATTTCACTGTCAGAAACGGAGCAACTCATGGCAAGTAATTCAATGGGTAACGTTTCTTCCCCTGCCCACGGTAATCCTGCTAGCAGTTCAGGAGTCTCTTGACTGTCTCTGCTTTGGGGAGTGCTTTGTGCACAGATTTGCTGCCAGGCAGAGAGCAGCCCTTTGCAGGTGCTGTCTTGCTGAAGCCTGGGCTGGTTATTCTTGGTCGAGGGACACGGAGCTTCCTCACTGGACACAAAACCCCCATCTTCAGCAGGAGGATCTGAGCAAACCACCAGGGCTCAAAAGCTCTCAGGAGAAGAAAATATAAAAGGATGAAACAGGAGGGAGCCGCCAAAGGCAGGAAGACTTTTAATGCTGAGCACTATGTAAACCCCAGAATTCAGTACTGCTTCACAAGTATTTTAGGAGAATAGGCCCTGGATCTGATTCTCAGCTCTTCTGGCTCAGAGTGTGCTGAAAATTTTCAAAAGCACAACATGTCAAGGAAAAAGAAAAAAAAAAAAAGCTGCTTGCTCTGAAATTTCAGAAAAGGAAACGTTTTTGCAAACTAAACGTTGAACATTTTCAAGCTAAACTCCAAGGAAAGTTACACCATTTACTAAAGATCTACTCTTGGTTTTGGAGAAGATTAAAGGCAGTAGTGCAGTTTGCATTAGAGAGTGTGAGTTATATCTCTGTGAGTTACATACCATAGAAAATATTGCCCATGAAGGAACTGTTATTGAAAGCTCACGGCTCCTCTCCAAGAACGAAGATTTCTTTTCCTTGCCTCTCTGGAGAAAAGTTTATGATTTATGTGCCCTATTCCCAGACAAGCTGGGATGTTGCTTATTTCTGAGGTGAGCTGTTTTGTTCTTGGACAGGGAGTGGGAGGGCAGCAGCAAGGTTATCAGCTCTGAGGAGCTCAGTCTTATGAAAAACAAAACACGCAGGAGAGGAAAATGGGAAGGAATGCTGGTATTGGCTGCAGCCACACAAGCAGACATGGTTTATTAGCCGGGAAGAAGTAGCTGCTCACAGCAGCAGCATGGAAAGTCCGGCAGTGCAGGGGCTCACGTTAACTGTTTTATATTTCTTCATGGGAACAACTTCTAACCCCATCCTGCTGATTGCAAAACCCAGGAATTTCATGCTTTGAAGAACTATAATAATGCCTTTGTATATGCTTACATACGTCCATGTGTTGTGATATTTACAGCTGGAGCTGACAGAGGCTGGTTGCTGGGGTCTGCACGTGATGGGAGACCAGGCAGAACATCGTGCAGCTCCTCTGAGCAGGGCAGCACAGAGCAAGTGCACAGAGCATAGCCACAGCTGCCCAAGCCATCACATCATGTATGGGAAGACCAGGGCCACACAGCATGCCTGAGGAAACCAAAGTGACTTGGTGTTTGTCCAGTCCTTACAAGTCTTGTAGTAAGCTAATCTTCACAGCAGCAAGTGGGTACCGTCAGCAGCTGAGGACTTCAAAATACGTGGCCTTCGCTGTCTGACATACAAAGGGGCCTTCAGCTGAAACTTCCCACGAAAGTCAGCATGCTCTTTTTCCCTTGGTGTCTATTTTAGCTGAAAAATTAAGGATTAACAGGAAGGAGGGACTGAGCGAACCAGTTGTTTCCCTGAGCTGAACCTTCCGAGGTGTACCATTCCCAAGCATACATGTAGATTCCTCTGATTTATACTCATAACAACCTGCTTTAAAATATCCCCTGCTTCTCTTTTCTTATGTATAATATTTCATTATTATTATTCATGGTAGCACCCAACGTGAGCTTCCCTCTTGCCAGGCAGTCCCTTCTGCCTGGAGCTCATACCAGAAAAGTCAGGTAGATTGGCGTGCAAACTGCGAGAAGTGACTGCAGGCTCCCAGGAGCAGGTAGATCCCTCTGCACAGGGCCCGGGGGACACAGTAAGCATGCTGGCTCCCTGAAATGCCCAAATCCCACTTGCACGCTTCCGCCATTTATAAAACCAATTTAGAGCCACAAATTTCAAAGAGAACACTGTGTCGTACACTAGGCAGCCAGCACCTCGCTGGGCTTTTCAGGAGTAATTAAATTGGTTAGCTTACCTAATGGGATGGCCAGAGAGTTTAGAGGGTATGCCTGGATAAGCATATAAAGCTTACCCCAGCTTCTGAGCCTGCAAGAAAAGGGACTCTCAGATTTGCCAGAATGGCATTTGTGGCTCCTGCAGGCTGGCTACATGTTCTTCAGCAATGCCACCTTTTGTTGGACTGCCCTCTGAAAAATATGACTGCAAATGTTTGCAGAAAGTCTAATTCTGGCACATCTTTCAAAAATTACTAGAGCTCTAGTCTGGCCCTAACTATCTCTTTCACTGCTAGTCACTAACCTGGCTAAATACAGATAGTTCTTCAGTGTCACCTGCCGTGCTTTCTGCCCCTACCCTCTCCTCATGCTCAAACGCTATTTCCACTGCAATGGATCCAAACAATCAAGGCAGTGGGAGGAAGCGATTTGTTAATGTGGTACCCATGGCATTAAAAACAAAAACATCAACAATATCAGACAAGTGCCTGAGCAAAAATCAAACGCTGGAAAAAATAACATTTCTGTATTACAGGAAGCACACAGATGAGGGAAATAACTCTAGGGGGAGCATAAAGACATATCATTTTTAAAGAAAAGAGGAGACATGCAATCTGCTACATGATTTCAGGCTTTTTGTTTGAATGACGCTGAGCAACCCTTCCTTTTAGCTGATGCCTAGGAATACAAATTGTCTACTAAATATCCACAGCTGCAGTCTGTTCTGCTATTGAAGTGGCTGCAGCATGTCACTGCTGTTTGCTTTGTGTAAGAAGAACGAAGGGGGAAGGGTTCAAAGAGAGACAAAGACCACAGCAGCATTACTAAGGCCTGTTTATTAAGGCTGTGGTTTTTAATGTTTCCCCTTTCAATTTCCCCTGCTCCTCTTGGTTTGTTCAGTAAGAGAACGGGAAGTGGCAGAGCAAGGATAAGTGAAGAAACCGGACCAGGTGAGGTCCATGCTCATTTTGAGACAATTCCTCTGAGTAGCATACACAATTTTGTTTTATGAAAAAAAAAAAGTAAACAAACAAACAAACAAAAAAACACATGCTGTTTCCAAGATAGTTTGATGAAGAATTTGGAGGGCTTGATGTGATGGAGGTTAATGGTGAAGTTGGAAAAATCATTCCTATGCAATGGGGTCTAATTGTCAGACTGTGAAAGTATCTACAGGAAATTCAGGTGTAGGAGCTTGCATCAGTGGCAGAATGGAAAGGCAGAGTATGAGGATGTGCAGAAGCAGGGATGGTCAAAGCAGAAAAGGACCTTGGAGTGAAAGGATGAAGTGCTGTCATGGGTCAATGAACAGAGCAGAGCACGTCTTCTGTGTCAGATCCAAAGGGAGAAACAATACGCACACTGGAAGTAGAAAAGAGATGCTTCTCCAGAAAAAATAGCTTATCTACTTAAAAGTTGCCAATTTTTCATCAGCAGCAACTAAAACAAGAGGCTGGTGATTTCTGCTGTCTCCTTTATCCCCTTCCTGCCAAGACTGGGGATCTGTCCAGAGGTATCACAGATCCCTTCAAGCACTTTTATGTTTCCTGAGGAGATGTAATATCTCTTATATACTTATACCTCACCCAGGAACATAGCTTGGATTTGTACCTGGTTCACATCCCTGGTCCCCATGTCTTTTGTGTTGGAAAGGCCAATGCACACAGCTGAATGTGCTGTCTCCCTGTTATTGCTATTATTTATTATTTGTACTGTGGTAGGATATAGGAGTTCTGGTCGTGGCCCAAGATCTTATTTTTCAAGGGACAAATATAGACAAAAGCAATGTAACCTTTTAAAGGACTAAAGATTTATTGATTTTTTAAGGATGTCTGTAGTATGCAAAGTGTCTTCCATAATGCAGCAGACCAGATTATAAATAACACACAAATGGCGTATTAGAAGCCAAAGAGAAAGCAAAGCACAGATTCATCAAAAGCTAGAAAGTCATAGCCCACATAAAAGACCACTGAAGCTCAAGGTACAAAACTCACATGACCCTCTGGGATTAGGCATGTTGTGCATTTTTCACCTTCAAATAAGAGTGATTAGCAAGAGTAAAGGAAGTCATAGGAATGTTATATATCATCATGTTGCTTAAGTTAGCACTTTCTTTCCAGTCTGTGTTGTGTTTAATTCATGGCTGCTGGGAAATCAAAATCACTTTATTTTACAGAGGGAGTCAGTTATAATACTATGTTAGATAACAAGACAAAGATCGAAAAGTCACATTTTTAACATTTTGGTCAAGTCATGAAAAATATAATATCCGTGTCAGGCCCTTTAGAACCAAGCATGCCAGTTGCACTCAGAAGTCTCAAAGCATACAATGTTCTTCTGCAGCTCTAATTCCTTCATTTAATGTCAGATGATATCGCCACTGCTCAATCACAAAGAGCGTGAATCCCGCCATCTTCCCACTGATTTCATGGTGGATAAGGGCTTTGTTCTTCTGACTTTGAGGGATACATTTGCACATAGATCAATACAGAAGGCAAGATGAATTGCATCAGGAAACAGAGACAGAGAATAATATAGTACTTTAAGTCATTTCAGCTACCTGCATTTATCAGAAAAAAAAAAAAATATTAATCAACGAACTTAATTAATTTTCAATTAATAAAATCTCTCTAATTTGAGGTATTTTTAAGTCATATTTTAAAATCCAGACATTACTCTATTCAGACACACTTGGAATAATTTTGCTTGTGTTTTGAATAGCTAAAGAACCAAAAGATTATACCTGGGTCCTCTACATTAAAATTACACTCTCTAAAAATGAACCCCGCTTGCATATGTAACACTTGAAGTTTTAGCATATTATGATTACTAAGAGATCTGAATGTTAATTTACTTTATTTTTCATAGCAAATGTATTATTGAAATATAGACATTTATTCAAATTTGTGTAAGATATGCTATGTGCACTAGTGTGAGTACAGTTTTTGGAATAAAAATTGACAAAGTGCTATTGAGAGACAGAAATGTACAGTTCCAAGAAAATAACGTTTTAGACGCATTTCACAGCAGGAGAGAGATGACAACAGAGAGGAAAAGGAGAAGAAAGAGAGGGAAGGATTAAATCAGATGCAAAAAGACATAAAAAAACATTGAAAGATGGGTAAATATATTGAAAGAAAAAAGCAATGGCTTCGCAAATGTTAAACTATTCTGAGTTTCTTGCTATAAACCTAAAACATACAGTAGGCACATTGAAATAAATCTCCATTTACTGAAGTTATTTTGGGTTCCAGTGACTCCGTGTGGATATATGAGTAGCTTGATCGGGTCAGGGTAGATGCATAGCTGAGCACAAAGTGCAGTCACTGGTATGTCTTTTCCTTTATGCTGAAAGACGGGCTTGATGAGTTTCACCACATTTCTGCTCTATCAGTTGATTAAGACATCTTTTCAAGAGGAATCATCTCCTTCAACCGGTGCTTGATTGAGCGTGATTTGTCCTTATACCACAGCACAGCAATCTCCTGGCAGTGACTGCAGGCATCATGAAACTGTTCTCATCACACAAGCTGCAACACTCATCTCCATCACTGTGCTCCCTGAGTGGAGACAAGTAAGGAAATAGATGCTTTGGGCCTCTCTCTTTTCATCTCTTTTCAGAAGGTGTTTTGTTGTCCTTTGTATTTCTGCATGGGAGAGAACTTTGCCAAAGGAAAGAGAACCATGGAATGATTTATTGAAGAAAGTGTGTGATAATAGCAAGAATTTCGAGTTTGCTCTGTTTTGAAATATACTGCTGGTTTCCAGTTATATTTCTCATGGTAATATGAAGAGAGATTCTTAACCCAGTATAATCTTTTAAAATGCAGCTTCAAGCTTTTTTTTTTCCCCTTAAGTTGTTTTTTGTTTTTTAGTATCAATAATATTTTACCTCCCTTTACAGCCATGAGAGCCTTAGAATTGTTTATGTTAGTGACCTGCTTTCTGAGAGCAGTTACCGAAATTGTGTTTAATTCAGGGTTCTGGGTCCATGTATGTCTGAAAGCTCTCCTGGCCTTGCAAGAGCCCAATGGAGAGCAGGGCAGTTTTCAGACCTGCCCTCAGGTAATTGCACAGAAACCATCACATGACAAGAGCTTTTGAAACTCTTGGCCACTCCACGCTCCCAGTTTCCTTCCAGATTTTTCACTGCTTGCAGAGCATCCCCTACAACAGAGGTGGACATTGCACCATGGAAACAGAGACACAAATTTGGGATGGCTTCGACAGGTCCATTTTGCTCTTCCATCCATAGGGGAGAGCTGCATCCTAATTCACCATATGCTCACTTATTCTAAATTGGTATAAAAGGTGATCTAGCTCAAATGATAGTTCTGCTTTCCCATCTTGAGTGTATGTAGAGATCTGCAATTAAAATTACATATTTTATTACTTTTAGTGTTCTATTTCTAATATAATCACATCTGGCTTATATCAGACAGGTGCTAAGCATTTTGTTCAACTGCTTATGGAAAAAGCTAAAAGTGATTAGAGATGACACTGAAATTTGATTTATTTTCCTTTACCTAAAGGAACAATGCAATTACAGGTATTACTATTTAATGTTTCGAAATTACTGTGTTCTTAGAAACAAATCATCAGTTTATGGGGTTGCTACTTCTCTCAGAAAGATAATTCTGCTGGCAATTTGGCTATTAGGAGCTGCTGAACAGAAATTAAAATCTAGGCTGAGCAACACTCATTGAAAGAGAATTATCTGAAGGGATTAATTGATTCTACACTGTAAAGTAGCTCTTCAAGCAGCTCTTTTTCCCATCATCTCCTTAAGTTAGCAGTGAATTTCAGCTGGCAAAATGCATACCTTTCAAAGACAGCAAAACAACTTTTCCAGGACTGTGGAGACCCCTCCAATGTCAGGATTAAATATTCCAGCTGCTTAGCAGGGCTTGCAACAGGCCCCCATAGTGCAGGGCCAGTGCCAGAATCTTTAGGGCAATGAGCCACTGACGATGCTGGGATACTGGGGAGCATTTCATAAAATTATGGAATCATTTAGGTTGGAAAAAAAACTTCAAGATTATCAAGCCTAACCATCAGCCTTACTACTGAGTCCCATCACTAAACCATGTCCCTCAGAGCCACATCCCCACTTCTCTTAAATAGCTTCAGGGATGGGGACTCCACCACTTCTCTGCCCAAAGTTGGGTCTGCTGCTGCCAATAGGCTCCTCTTATTTGAAGTATGCCTTTGTGTTACATCTCTTCATGGTGATACACTTCATTTGAAATTAAAAGGAACTTCCCATATTTGTGTGTGCACTTTGTAGTGGTTCCATTACGTATGGTGACTGTAATAACCTACGTGAAATGCCCTACCACAGAACTGAGCACCATCAAATCTGTTGAATGGGGATTTCTATCGAGCATAGCTATAACTTTGCTTCATGTAACAAACACTTCTCTCTTATTTTACCCATCCTAAAAAGTCATACTTCATATATGAAATTTCAGGCTGCTCTAAGCAACAGCATCTTTCTGTTGCCTGAAATAGATAATTTGTCCTACATTAACAGAATAGAATAGGTAAAACATCTGGATCTGGCTTATGAAAAGTTTATGACTGCATTGAAGATACTTGTAACTATGATACATGATGGTCTCACTTCAAAATAAATTATTTAACAATTCATATTTTTTTAGCCTTTTAAAGCCATAAATCATATTAGCATTTTTAAAGAATTTCATAAGTTAACCCCAAACAATCACGTTGTAATTGAAAAGCAAGTCAATTAAACCTAGGAGAAATCAGTCAGTCTGACTATACAAACACTTTTGATGTTACTCCTAAATGTACCAAAGCTTATTTACAATTAATAATAATAGTTTTGTTCAAAAAGCAAACATTTGAAAAGATATGCTGTTGAAAAAAGGAAAAAGGAAAAAGGAAAAAGGAAAAAGGAAAAAGGAAAAAGGAAAAAGGAAAAAGGAAAAAGGAAAAAAGGGAAGGGGAAGGGGAAGGGGAAGGGGAAGGGGAAGGGGAAGGGGAAGGGGAAGGGGAAGGGGAAGGGGAAGGGGAAGGGGAAGGGGAAGGGGAAGGGGAAGGGGAAGGGGAAGGGGAAGGGGAAGGGGAAGGGGAAGGGGAAGGGGAAGGGGAAGGGGAAGGGGAAGGGGAAGGGGAAGGGGAAGGGGAAGGGGAAGGGGAAGGGGAAGGGGAAGGGAAGGGGAAGGGAAGGGGAAGGGGAGGGGAGGAGGGGAGGGGAGGGGAGGGGAGGGGAGGGGGAGGGGAGGGGAGGGGAGGGGAGGGGATGGGAAGGGAAGGGAAGGGAAGGGAAGGGAAGGGAAGGGAAGGGAAGGGAAGGGAAGGGAAGGGAAGGGAAGGGAAGGGAAGGGAAGGGAAGGGAAGGGAAGGGAAGGGAAGGGAAGGGAAGGGAGGGAAGGGAAGGGAAGGGAAGGGAAGGGAAGGGAAGGGAAGGGAAAGGGAAGGGAAGGGAAGGGAAGGGAAGGGAAGGGAAGGGAAGGGAAGGGAAGGGAAGGGAAGGGAAGGGAAGGGAAGGGAAGGGAAGGGAAGGGAAGGAAAGGAAAGGAAAGGAAAGGAAAGGAAAGGAAAGGAAAGGAAAGGAAAGGAAAGGAAAGGAAAGGAAAGGAAAGGAAAGGAAAGGAAAGGAAAGGAAAGGAAAGGAAAGGAAAGGAAAGGAAAGGAAAGGAAAGGAAAGGAAAGGAAAGGAAAGGAAAGGAAAGGGGAAAAAAGGATAGTCTGACCTTTCAAAAATCTTTTTGAGACTTTTTGACAGAGACACTTTGGGGCTGCTGCTCACCAGTTACCACTACTGACCTAGTAGGTGTAAATCCATTGGTTTGCAAAACGGTGTTTCCTTCTCTTTGACACTTCTTTTGCAGGCATTTTACCTTTGTATTATAGGAACTTCTGTTTATTTCCCATTGGGATTTTAAACCAGCAGTTTGGAGCAATAAACGTATTATTTGTTCCAACAATTGGCTGCACGAAGCTGTTACAGACATTTTACTCAGTAAAGGCATCTGGCTAGAAAAAGGCAATGTTAACTAGTATCATAACTATAAAAATAAAACCGAGCTTAAGATCATAACTGTAGCAATAACCTTGCCCTAATAGTATAAAACAAAATAGGACCTATTATGGATTTATTTATTTATTTTTTTTATTACCATCTGTCACAATTTCCATTTTGGATGATTGTGGAACAGTTTCATCGTCTCTTCACACTAAACAAGTTTGGAATAAAATGCAAGTTAGAAGGAAATTAGATAACATTAAATCAACTTGTCCTGGTAAGTGCAAGCATTGGTATCATCATCTTGATTTATTTCTTCCTACCCTTTAAGACGTTGGCTTATGATCTCCATTCCAGTGAGAAAGTACAAGACAGGAAGCAGGGAACAGCATGGAGGCACACAGTATTTCTGTTTTAGTAAATCTCCTTGAAATGACACCAAAACATAAGGGGTACATAAAGTAAAACCACCACAATGATATGGAGAAACAATATTATTTCCCTGTTTAAAATGTCAATGCTGTTCCTAACGGGTAGGTGAAAACTAGTGAAAGGATCATTACAAGAAAAATTAGCACAAAAAAAAAAAATTGGGAAGGAGTTGGAATAGCTTTTACAAATGGCACATGTCATGTGAGTTTTGGGAGGTTGACAGTTTCACTGGGCATATTGATGTAAATGATCTGGCCAGAGGAAGAGAAATGGGACAGCTTCCACAGCAGAAGAGGCCCTCCTGGAGGTGACGCTTCATTGTCTTCCCAGTGCCAGTCCCATTGCTTCACCCTGAACACCCTGGCTGCACCAGAACACAACCTGCTGCACCTGGTCTGTGCTGTAGTCAAAATCACACCAGGGACCGGTCTGTCCTCTCCATTATCTGCCTCGTCAGCCTTTGGGCCACCTGGAAACTAGATTTGCTATGCTTTTAAGGTTTTCTCTCCAAACCACTGATATGAGTGCTAAGCAGTGCACAGCCAAACTTTCTGGCCATGCTCTGGCTGCCCACTGTGGGGACCCACAAGAAACCCTGCTGCCAGTGATGACTCCTCGTGGGTAATTAATGTGTTCTATCCTAGCTGTCAATACTGACCCCACTTAAGCCAAGGCCACTGTATAAATTTCTGCCATCAAATCTATCTCCTTTAGGAGTATGCAAAGCTGTGGTCTGTGATTTACAGTCTTAGGAGCTGAAGAGTCCAGCGTAGATGGAGTTATAATTTATCGGATAAAGTTCATTCCAGTTTCTACCTACAAAAGAGATAAGCTGCTGCAGGAAGAACACAGCTAGATTAAAGTAACTAGAGATACAGTCTTTTTTTTTTTTTTTTTTTTTTTTTTTTTTTTTGGACAGCATGGCTATGTAATTCTAGCTATGCTAGAATGATTTTGTGTGCGTGTGTGTGTAGGTAGGTAGAGAAAGGGTGCTACAAAAACAGTCCTTAGCAATACTCTGAAATATGAAACTAAAGGGTGTCAGTATAAATATTTGCTACAAGATTAAAATGACTTCCTGTGGATAAATCCATGCAATATATTTATTTATTTCTATTAAAATTACCTAAACATTACAAAGGTTGTTTGCAAGATTTTTTTTTTTAAATCCCAATTGTTTAGTTGCTAACAAAGTGTGTTATAATAAATACACATTTACAAATTTTTACATACATTTCTAATTCATAATTTCACAGAGTCTTCTTTCTCAAAGACTGGAATGAATATACTGTCATTGTAGAGAATTTCCTTGACTTTATTTTTTTCCTTTTCTAACAAGATCAGTATGGTATTAGAAAATCTGAAACAAAGTAAAGCAGCTGTTGGCTTGTCAGTGTAAAACAACCTACAAATGCATAAATTTGTGACATATGTTCACTGAAACACTTTTGACATGATTTTGGCTCAACATACTGTATGCATCTTTCCCTAAATACTATATATATATACTCTTGTTTAATATTCAGAGAATTGTGTACCATTTCCCAAAAGCATAAATTAAAGAAACAATATTTCTCTGTCATTACAGTTTATGTCCTAAAATAAAAATTCAAGGTTAAAATGATTTCCCAATCGCTGCACCAAAAGAAAACATCACAGAAAATGTATATGCACATGAAAATTGAAGTAAATTAAATGCTCTGTGTTGCAGTGGCAGAAGGGTATTCATCACTTTTGTAGCAATTAAGACAACTTGGTACACAGTTTTCATCATTTATAGAAGTTGAGGGAAATCTGGCTGTTACTGCTGTTTAATGTTTAACTGAGCAGCATTACCACCATTACATGTAATTCACAATGTTTTCTGAAGAGAGTTTGAAATTCACTTCTTGCAGGAAAATTGTATCATTTAATATTTTATCACCTTCCCTCCAAACTCCAATTTGCCTGTTCAAAACTGAAAACCACTCCCAGCAACAAGGTATTTACACCCAGCAATCTTGTTCTTCTAAAGGTGTTCACTGATTCAGAGCCAAGCCCAAAGAAATCCCCAAAGCAAGAAGCGCCCTGCAAGATGCCAATACCCCAACGGGCAGATGGAAATTTGAAAATTTTGAATTTTGAAAACCTATAACCTGGAGCAAAACATGCCAGCAAAGCTTTTGTGAGGCACACAGCCCATGTCTGGGACAGGGGGACCGTCCTCCAACTGGCAGCTGGGCACTTGGGCTACCCACCTCTTGCCCCAGACAGGGCTTAGATAATGTAGTATTTACATAGGGGAAAGTGATTTGTATGCTGCATGCTGTTGTTTTTTTTTTTTTCTTTTCCTTCTCAGACTCGAGCTGAGTTTTTTGAGTCCATTTTATTCAGCACTAGAAAGCCTTGTCAGAAAAGCAACAAGATACAGAGGACGTGTCTTCAGAGGAAAGAAATTTAAATTTTAATTTTAATCAGCATTTTTATGTTTTAAAGATCTAAATGTTTTAAAAAGTGGAAAGCGGTAAGTTATATACTATTAATTTTTATGTGAGTCATACTGTTAATTTTTATGGGATCCATATACTGGTGAATAAGTCTATAACCCCAAATTATCTCCAATTCTATTGTTTCTTATCTAGCAGAATGTTATTTCAGTCAGGAGCAAAGCTGCTGCAGTAAGTCATCATCATTAATTAGCTGAATCAATAAGTCTCCAAGTCTGATTTCAGAAACTGTAGTTCCCATTTTCATGGATGCTTCGGGACAAAGCCTGCTTGCAGAAACTGTGGTGCGAGTTCTGAGAGTCAGCATTTATGCTGGCTGAGGAGCTGGCCACAGAAAATTAAATTTTACTTTTACTGAATATCAATTTGGCATATGCCCACTGCCATCAGTATCTTTCAGTTGGGATTTATTTATTATTTCCTTGTGTTTCTAAGAAATCTGCATAGCTAATACAAACACGGTTTTGGCCAGTCTGTTTACACTAGAAATTCTCAGGCCTACACACCTCTTCAGTCCCAAGCTCAATTTGGAGCAGTGGCTGCTGGGGACAGGGAAGTAGGCAGGGCCTGGGGCCTAGGGTTAGGCCTACTTAAACCCAATTTAGTGGAAAGGAGGCTTGTATAGATGCACTACCTCCCAGAGTTGTCACGCATACCCAAGTGTTTATTTCACAGATTAATTTGGTCATTTAAAAAAGCACGGAGGAACTCTTTATCCATTCTAGCAAATTAAACATGTTCAGAAACTTTCTGGAAACGCTTAAATCCCTTTAAGCTCCCAAACAACATGTCTGTATCCAGACTGCGGGGTTTGGTTTCTTGACTCCCAAGCCATATCCAGGACACAGGACAGAAGAAACATGAGCAATGTGCGAGGGCAGTGCCCAGGAGCAGCCCTGGCCACAACAGCAGCCACTCTCCACAAAGTCCTTCATTTCCCTGTCGCCAAGCCTGCCCTTCCTTGCAAAGCCTGTGCTGAAAATCAGTGGATGTGTTAGGCAGGCTTTGGTGGAGAAGAGATATGTACATGCCCTTGGCTGAGTATTTAATAGTGGCTAACAGGGGAACTGAGCTGTCCCTGTGCCCTGGAGAGCTCACTGAGGTTCAAAGTGTTAGGACATTGACATACAAGTTTTCAAAATACAGTTTTATATTAATCAGAAGTGGACTCGAAACTTTCCTGTTTGTGTTATACCATCTTCATTAGCCCGAGGAAAAATATAGCTTTATCTAGGTGGAAGCAAAAGAAATGAATCCCTTAATTCAAGCAATAACAGGCTTTTTCAGTCGGGCCACACAATTATGTTTGTGATTTAATTTGATATAGTTGCAAAGTTCTCCCGTCATTTATTGGTTGTGCAACATTTGAAAATGCACAGAATGAGAAGATACTGGAAATTGCTTGCAGCTAGTAGAAATATAATTTCATTCTGCGTTAGCAGAGAATGCATGTGTCATTCAGTGCCAGTGGAAAGTTTTATATCTTTTCCTTTTATGTCTGTTGTTAAGAAAAGTCAGACAAGAGGCGTTGTTCACAGTCTCATCAAGTCATGCTGCCATGAAAAGAAAGACAACAGCAATTAAACTAGGCTGATAATTATCAAGACAACAGAAATCAGACTCAGTTTTAGAGGACAAAGGAGTGGGCAGGGGGCCAAGAAGAGTTAAAGGATGTAGTCTCTCTACCTTGCTGAAAAACAAGATCAATTTTGTTTTTTGAAGATTGCTTCAATATCTATAAAGGTCTACCCATTCTTTTCTTACGGCTTCCTTTCATAGGAAACCTCCTTCCGTTTAAGGACTAGGGCTTGCAGCAGAAATTACAGAGTGGAAGCAGCCTGTAGTATGTAGCAGATCACATTATGTGATCAAAATGGTCTTTTCTGCTACTAAAATACCATTGCTAAATATTCTCAGATTTAGTAAGCAATTTATGAAGCATTTTGAGAGCCTCCTGGAGCAACACCTATAATTAGGACCACCTGATGCTATCTTAACATAGAAGGATGGACAGCCACATCTATGCTGAGCAGTGAGTCTGTATTGCACAAATCAGTGTTAATGAGGGTCCTCAGGCTTCCTTAGTCAGTTGCCTTCTCAATCCCCAGGACTTCTTTGTCTCATCCAGAAATCACCCCTGAAAAATTCAAGGCCAAGGGGAACTGTGTCCTAATTGAAAACAAAGCCCCACTGAGGAAGATCACTACATTTTACTCAATTAGAGTCTGTGTTTGACACTGTGAGCCATAATTTATCCAGGAAAAATGTGCCTGTAGTCTTAGAGCAGCCCCTCAAATTGACCTACATCCTCGGGGAATGAATTTTGTTCTTGGATTCCTTTGAATTTGTATCTACCAAATGTTGCTGACAGCAGGAAAGAGAGGTTTGGGGATTAGAGCTCTTTTCATTTGTCTTGATGCTGTCTGCCATAAATATTGTTGCCTATGCAATGATGGTAAGGCCACTATGCAAGCATGAGAACAGAATAATTGTAACTATTAACGGTACTAAGTTTTCCACATCTGTGGGCAATAAACTCAATTTAACAGAAAAAAAATATGGGACCAACAAAACATTCCACAACACCTAAACCTAAACTTGCTATTCAAGTTCAGTTCTTCCAAAGTACCACTTTGTTAAGTCAACACTTAATCTTTTGACTGATGATGGTGAAATTATTACTTCCTCAGGTCCCACTCTTTAAAACATTTAACCCCTTAAATCTCTTAAAAGCACACTTGTGGTATCTGCTGCTTTTCTATCAATACTGTCACTGTGGTTGCTTGGAACTGGACGCCTTTGGGCATCTGGCCTTTATAATACCAGCTATATCAGTCACAGGGGGACACTTGAGCCTGACATCGGCTTACAGTTCATGCAGTGACACTTCTAGAAGATGAGCTGTCAAGCTCTTTGGTGCCTGAGGGACATCACCTATGCCATTGGTACAGGAGCTGAAAATATACGTGTTCTTTCTAGCAGCTGAACTAAAGGCACTTCATTGGATAAATGACAACAATGTGTTGACAGATATTTCAGGACTAGTACAGAAGAAAATTTAATTCTCAAGCTCTGTGAAAATGGCAGAACATGCATACACATGTGTGTGTGTATGTCGAATTTTGCTTTCTTAATGTTTAAAGAAAGTTTAAAGATCCTTTAATGTCTTTAAAAGTGCAGTCGTGCCTTAGAAAAACTGCATCTTAGTTCATTTATGAACAGTCACATTTGTAAATTTTGGCTGGTATAAAACTCTTCACAGGCACATACATTTCTAGTATGAGACAAAGACTGGAGACTATGGTTACATTTAAGTGGCAGAGAGTAAAAGGTTCGCCACTGCTTAGCTTGCGGAGCATACAGCATGAAATTTTACAAAGCTCTTTGCCACTTCATTGTTTCGATTTTCATCTTATATTCATTGTTTCTGCCCTTTTTTTCTTCTTTTTTCCCTCCTGCTACTTTTTTTAGATGAGGGTCATACTCTGCCATTTAGCCTACACATTACTCCCACTGATGTCCTACTTATCAGGATGGGACAGTGTATTTAAGAGTTAAGCATCTGAGATAACTCTGTTATTCACATATCCTTCCTGTGTGATGGCCACCTCCACACCCACACATTATTTTCCCCTTACCCGTACCTTTTCCCCTCCCTCTTCCCTTCTCCCCAGTTTTCCTGTTTGATTCCCACTTACCAGTTCTTTCTGACTCACTCTCAGACTTGTTTTGAGCCTGATACTAGTGAGAAGCCTTTTGCCCCTCACCAGCCAGCTCGCACACCATCACCTCCTTCACCATTTGCATCCACATGGAAGAAAAGGAAGCTTTTAGTCTAAGAAGCTGCCAAGCCACTGTGACCAAATCTGAGCTGAGCCCACACAGCCAACATCTGGTATCAGTGCCAGATCCGGGCCTATATTTTAACAGCACACTTTGCCTTGGAGAACTTGAGGTTGTGGAGTTCTGGGTGGGCAAGAAGCTTTGGGTTAGCAGGGAGAGTCTCACAAAATACATTCACGCAGTCTGACCGCATTCCTCGGGGCTGGCAGCAGTCACTGAGCATTATCTCCATGCACTCTAGCTGCTATGTCAGTTACTTCTTCGCTGAGCGGTGAAGAACAGGCAGCTGTAATTTATACATCAACAAACATGATCGTTTGTGTCACAGAGCTTAGAACAAGGGGGAGAAACTGTTTTGGTCAAGTTTCTTTAGGAAAAGAAAAAAAAAAGACATCTATAGGCACAATAAAATATACAGTGACCTTGTACTTGATATTGTGCTCCTTCAAAAAGAAAGATAAAAATATTCAAAACTTGGAAAAATGTTTCCCTTAAACCAGTATCACCACACGTGTATGTGCTTCACTTGTTAATGGTTAAATGTAAAATTATGATGTTTCTTTTTAAAAGATCTGCTTCAGTTCTGATGCTGAAAACCTGAGAGATACAGTGACACATTTTGCTTGACCTGAACAGTTTTGTTTCCTGGCCATCTCAGATAAATTTCTTCTCCTCTTTTCGTTGCACTCCTCAGTTTTACAATCATTAGCAGTTAGAAAGCAAACAGTTGCTCACACAGTTCAAGTCAGATAGTTTGCAACTGCATGAGAAAGAAACTGAGGGAGCAAGGCTCTGCCCTGGGTGTGGATGTGAGCCTTTTGCCATGCATCTAAATCAAGAGAAACTCATGCCTTGATCCCTGGGGACACCAGCACCACTGGCGAGCTGTGCAACAGCCAAGCTCTGTGCATGCGCTGGAAGAGGTTGTAAGAGGGATTGAAATGCTTGCCGTGTGGGGAAAAGAAGATAAATATCACTCCATTGTGTTTATTGATCACATTCAGGTTGTGGAAGCTTGAAGAGAAATAGTCCAGAAATTTAAGACAAGAAGAATCCTTGTATTTCTCTGTATATGTGAGTTACAGATATGGAAAATTCATGTATGCAATGAAAATTTTGCACAGGTAAGACAGTAATATTCCTAGTGTTGCAGATTGCTCTCCTACTGCAAGTAGCTGCCTCCTTTGCTACATGTCTGAGAGATGATTTCATATTTTAACAATCCTCTTTTCCTATTGTATGGATGGGAGGGACTTCCTACATTTTATGAATCAACTTGCAAATTTGAGAGCATCCCATAAAATCATTCAGTAAACAGGATAAGTTTGCTCTAAACAGTTTTCATCCAGTAATGATTCACTCTAAATTCAGCTAGCATCAACAAACTATTTTCCCTCGTGTCCTTCTAATATCTTTTTCCTGGTGTAGAACAACAAGAAAAAATAATAGCTATTTTGTCTACACATTGAAGTATTTAAGTTAAGTTAAAGATACTGTCTACCAATAATGACAGTACTTTGGTAGTCAACTACATTATTTTCATTTTAAATGCAAATTAATGAATGGAATTAAAATTGGAATTGATTGGATTCAGTAAGTGTAGCATTGCAGAAAATTGAAGTAGGAAAAGTTTCAGAAGTCCACTACTTAGCATAAACAAGACTTTCACAGAAGATACCCTTACTGGAATACATTAATAGAGTACAGAAAATAGATTTTTATTACATGTTATAGAAAAGATTGTCAGAAAGATTGATGGTACAATAGTAAGCAAAAGATTAAAAAAAAAAGGCAATTTCCAATTTTACGCATATTGAGATTCATACCTGATAGTTTTCAGTGCCGAATTTAACAATAATAACAGGATAAGGAATTGATAAAAACAGTAAATAAAATCTTCACCCAACAGATATAACACTGTATAAGATTGGGACATAGAAATGAGTCTCACTAGGCATTTGCATAATGCAGATTAATATGTATGTTTTCTTAATTCATAAGCTGCTATTTCAAGTGAAATACTACCAGGAACAGATTTTTAGGCTTCTATGTAGTCCTACCAAGGGGTAAAAAGCAAACATAGTAGTTGCTCAAAGACAAATGTCAACAGTAACGTGGGCACCAAACTGGTGCTACATTAAAGTGGCTTGAGACCGGGACCAACAGTTGTCAGAGCAATAAGGGGGTGACAAAATGGCTTGACTTATTTTAAGAGAACCTAAACATTGTGTTAACGTTGACAGCTGACAGTGAAAACATTGCTGAAAATGGAGTGTGAGACAGAGGTTTTTTCGATAGCCACAGGATGTCCTTGGAACAGAGGCTGCATCTCAATGAACTTGATTTCATTCACAGTACATTAGAAAGAAATTAGTTAGGGTTGAACATAATCATAATGTCAGGGTATTTTCTGCTCCAAGATCCATCGTTCCAGTTAAGAACCATGCCATACTTGGGAAAAAAATGTCTTGTTTCCAAACACACAGCAAATCACTTCCAGACCAAACACAATGTTTCTCTCCACCTTTCTTCTTCCCGTGTTTTCTTCCTGTTTCAAGCACAGTTATAAAAACTCACGTTTCATCTCAGCTGCTTTTGTCAGGAGAGCTAATGAGTTGGGGAGGGCCTAAAAGAAAACACAGTAGAAATGGGGTCATGGAGAGGTTAAACTTCATGAATTTATTCATTGGGATTCAGCTCACGCCCTCCTGAAATGAGATGTCATCATTAAAATTGTGGATGACACTGTTGCACAACCATGCTTTGTGACAAGCTGTTAGAAAGACATGAAGGAAATAGGTTTCATTTAGTCTTCAATACATCACTGAGATAAGGAAACAAGCCCAAATGAAACAAACAATCTCAGAAAATCCTGAAAATAATCTGTGTCTATATAGGATGACTGTAAAAGATAAATGTTCTAATTTTATTAAAAATATAAAAAAAAAATTTTAAAAAAACATCTCATCATTCCTTTCTTTCTTTTCTGTAATTAGTAGTTGTGAGACATGAATAGCACAAATATCTTGGAAATGAATATATTGCTTATTTCATCCTAGTACTTTTGGTATAGCAGAAACGTTGGCTGAGTGTTTTTTTAACAGAAGCGAAGAATCCAATTTTTTGAAAAGGAGAAAAAATGGAGTAATGACCATATCTGTTGAAGTGTGAAGGGTACGGACTAATTGGAGGTGCAACCCAGGGCTGATATAGCCCTTTCAGTGTGCAGGCTCACACCACTAGCAGGTGAATCAAACGGCTGTCCCAAGGCAGAAATCAGTCACGTTTGGGCCAGTCCTGACTGGTACTGTTCTGTCTTCTTCATCAGGGCTTGGCATCTTCTCCCCAAAAGTTGCTTTAGTGCATTATTATCCTTTATTGTTAGATGGCTTTCAAGTGGCTAAATGAAATCTTCCTGGCGGTAATTGGAAACCATTACTTTGTGCCTTATCTGCAATAAGCCCTTTCCTCTTTGCCCTCTGTACATTTAAACACTGCCACCCTATCCCACCCTCAGTTTCCTCTTCCTTTAATTTGCTACACCTCTTCTCTCAGGCACGTTTTGGGGTCTCCCCTGGCTCCTGTTCCCCTCTGGATTCCCCTTTGGTTCCCATCTCTCTCCAAATCAGTGCTGCAGGCATAGTGGTTTCTAGCCAATACCTCACCAGAGGAGAGGAAAAATTGCCTGTCTACAGCCTTTACTCCCATTTATGCAACCCAGAATGGCATTTGCTTCTCATGAAACAACATGCCATTTACTGTCTGATTCACCATCAAACACAAACCACTTCTGCTGAGCTGCTGCTTGCCAGCGTGCTCCCGTCTTGCATTTGCAGAGCTGGCCACTAACTTGCTGAAGTGGCTGAGCTACCACTTCTCCCTGCTGAGCCTCCTTTTATTTGCTACAGACCATACCTATACTTTGGGAAGAACATTTTGGATTAAAATCCCATCTCCTAAAATGTTTCCAGCCCTTTCCTGATTGCTGAAGTCTACAAATCTAATAAGCCTACTCACTATTAATACCTCCAGCTTTTTATAACTGTACATCTCAGTTATGAACAGTATTTTTCCTACCATCCTTGAAGCATGCCTTGTTTTTTGGAGAATTTATGGGACTCTGAAGCTAACCCGAGTTGCCCACAGAAAGGCTGCTGGCTCATCAGTGAGATTTACAGCCTGCTAACTACTCTGTAATAAGGTAAATAGGGAACTGCTGGGCCATCAGGGAGTCTGACACAGAAAGAAAGAAAAAAAAAAAAAAAAAGACAGCAGTTTCCTCTCCTTTCCCAAGCCCCTTGTCTCGTTATGTTAAAATTAATTAATTAATTAATAAAATGGAAACTTTCCATATTAAGATAAAACTAGAGCTTCTACTTTGAAAGTAGTTGGTGAGATTAAAGGAAGTCAGGTCTGAATAAATACCACGGAACTTTAAATGGGATTTCTATCAAATAGAAACAAAATGCCCTACAGAAGAAAGCCATCTCTCTGATTACTCTCTGTGCTGTATAATTGCCATCCATTTTATCATGACTCTCCAATTCAGAACAGCCTTGATTTTTACAACTGAGAAAACAATGCATAGGAGAAGACAAAGTCCCATATGACATACTGACTTTGTTGGCAGGGAAGGGAAGCATGCACATGAACCGTAGATAAACTAAGCTGTAAATTAATTTTAACAGAATTGAGATTTCCTGGAAAAAAAAAAAAAAGAAAAAGAAAAAAAAGAAAAAAATGTACCTTTTTCTGGCAGCACTTATGGCACTTTCTCTGCTCTGCATTGGTGATGTCTCTGCTTCCACTTTGCATTGCTCTGGAGTAGATTAACTTTCTGGGTAGCCCTCATTACCACATTTCATTGTGTGACAGCATTTCTGTAATGCTGAGCTTTAGGAGACATTGCTGTACACCTACTGCTGGATCTCTTCTGTTCTGATCAGCTACCCTGGGAAAGCTGCAGACTGAAAACAAACTCTTCTTTTCTCTTCTTCTTTTAAACAAATATATTAATATGATGAAAAAAAAAATCACACTTATCTGTGATATTATTTGGAATAAACACTAACACATTGAAAAGAAGCTGTTTTCATCTCAGTACATCTACTGACTATACCTGCGTAACCTTTTCAAGTAAGACAACCACAGAAGGCAGGTGCTTTTGGTATTATTTTGTTTTAGGTGACTTTTTCAGTATACTGTACAATTAAGCTGGCTGGTTTTGTTTGTTTGTTGTGTTTTGTTTAAATCTCAAGAAAAGAAGTCAAAAAATTCAGTGCAGAGAGGCAGAAGTAAAAAGTGACCTGGAAAATATCACATAACTGGAACTCCAAACACTGATCTTAGCAAAAATCTGAAGGGAAATGCCAGCCAGAATTACACATTACCTTGAAAAGAACAAACACAATTTTTTTCCTAGAGCTACCAAAGTATCTGGTCCTGGTCTATAGCAATATGGTGTGGTTTATATTCCAGGTGTCCTCAGTTCACTCCCTTCCCTGCTGAACTCAGACATTCGGTCTGCAATTTGTTCCATACAGGTGGACATGTGCAAGCAACAGTTCCGCTGATTGTGACAAATTAGCTCATTTGCTTGCAATTGCTGAGGTTAAGGCAGTTGGAAAATGTAATAGCAAGGATTTTCCAAGTAAATGGCAAAAATTTGCACACATATGTTCAAGATAGCTCATCTGCAAGGTGGTAGTAGTGGACAAACCACTACCCAAAATACTGAATGTAGCTATTGCAAGGAAAACATTGTGTGCTGAGGAAGAAAACAGGGGGAAAGTGAAGGCTGAGATTCCCTTGGAAGATTCAGTTCTGCCAAGGGCTCTGTTTGAAGTGGCCAGCTTGTAAGTACTGTTTGGAGTGATGTGCTGAAATGTCATAAAATCACTTCTTTATTTTGAATAGCTTCACTTGTCCAAAAAAATGATATTTTTAATGCAACAGGAGCACCTATATGCCAAACCAGAGCAAGCAAAAATCAGCAAAAAGCCCATGCACCACTTCCTCTGAGAAAGGCAAGACACTGCTTCTCATAACCTCATCGCCATCATCCGGGCTCTTTGAAGGCATTTCTTGCTTCTTTTCTGTTTGAAACCCTATGCTCATTTCAAGCACACTCTATAGGGACAGACCCAAGAAACTGTGCTGTGTGGCCATAATGGCAATGCCAAGGTGCTGTTTTCTGTTCTGTTGCTTGATTTTTCATCCCTTCACTTCTGTACGCTGATATTAGGTACACGACATTTATTTTGATTGCTAAGTGTTTCACGATAATGCCTTTCATATGTGGGTAAAAATTACATCTGTGCTCAAGCTCCTGACCCAAATCCATAATCCTGACCTGAGTTTCCTCCAAGGGGAAAAATGTTTGCATAATAATGATATGCTTGACCTCAGATCTTAATCTGGAGGGACATGAATCAGAAGACAGGGCTCTGGAATGACAAGAACTAACTTATATTCTCATGTCTGGCAGCGGCTCGCTCCGTGACCTGAGGGAGTCATTGCTTCCCTGGGTGCCTTGCTTTCTCCATGTAAACAGAGGTAATAATGCTTGCCCTCACAAAGGCAATTTGAGGTCTATTGCCAAAGGCTGCTAGATGCATTTGTAACTGCCTGGGAAAATTTTGTTTTGTTTCTTAGAGAATGACCAGGATAGCAGCTTCGACATAGTTTTGAGGTATTTACATGCAGCAGTCCAAATCAGCCATTGCTAATACAAATCTGACTAGGTCTTTGAGGATCTCTGTGTATTTATTGTCCATTGGCAGGCTCTATAGTTAGGCTGCAAATACAGGAATGAGCTCATGTTTGGAGCTTCTGCCACTGTTTCACTGCTAAAGGGAATTTCTACACCAGTTGCCCCACTACCAGTGAAGCAGGCATGTTGGGGAAGGAGGAAAGGGAAAGAAAAGTTTTACCAAAGACCAGGACCCTTAGGACAGAACCTTCTTTCCATGCCCAGCTCTTCTAAAATGAGTCCTGACCCCCCACGGGGCCTCTCCGTGACGCCAAGCTTGGTGGGCACCCCTCTCCATGGGTACACACTTGCTGTGACTGCCACCCACTCTTCAGCTCAGCCTTGCTCTCCACTGCATGGATCTGAAGTTTATCCCCCCAAAATCACGTCTTTACCCAGGGGAATATTGTTCCCTTAGCAGAGAGCTGGGCTGACATCTGTGGCACTTTCTGGGGGTCAGCTGCTGGTGGTGGGACCTGTCGCAGCTGATGCGGTGTGTTAGTGCAGCTAGGCCCTTCTGAGTCACTAACCCCAGGCTGGATATACAGGATACAAACCCCTTGTTACAGGAACTTTGTCAGCCAGATACATGATCTTTCTTCTTTCTCAGACTTTGAAGTGGTTTTGTGGTTGTACAAAAGCTGTTTAGTCAACACAGCTTCCCTGCCAGGCAGCAAAGTAGTTACTGGGATCAGAGTGTCATGAAAGACAGAAAATGTAACACTGCATTCATTTGGAAATTTTTTATTCATATGTGTGTGTTCCTGCAAGGTGGGAAGCCTCCCAAAGTTCAGTTAGAACAGCCACCATCCTCAGCTGTTCCCATCGTGAGTGTTGGGGCTGCACTGACCCCAGTGCCTGTGCCCAGGGCTCTCAGGCAGGGTCCACCTCCCCAACAGGGAAGAGCTCCCTCTCCAATTTACCAGGCCCTAAAACGGGTTCTGCTTGTGAAGATCACCTCTCCCTGGGTTTCACTAAATAATGGACTTCACTATTTTACGGGTTTGCTGCTTCCCATTTGAGAGCTATCTGACAATGCAAGCAAATAGGACAGACTCTCCAAAGGGTTTTCAACACATGCATATTTCTACCAAAGTCACAAGGCTTACGCAAATTAGGAAGAAGTAACAAAACCTGCCTGGAAAAGCATTTTACTAACCCTAAACTCCCTTTGGGCTTAGAGAAATCTTTTCAGGGGATACATTTTGTATACCTCCTTACTCAGTAGACCTTTGGTCTACCTCATATGTTGAGACAGATCCCTCTTCATCTAACAGGACATGGTCACTTCAAGCCTCTTCAAGGTATTCAAACCTTCGTTGCTGGGGTCAAAAAAAGAAGAAAATAAAGTGGAAAAACTATTGGTTAGATGTATCGAGCAATATTAGCATTGGGGAAAAAAAAAAAAAAAGTAATATAGTTGCCTGATTAAAATATTGCTTTCAGGGCAAGATAGAGCTTTTAATATGAAGTAAGCCTCCATTTTTCTGGCTTTTCATCTAAACATAAAGTATCACTCCTATCTATAAATTAGCATTTGTTTGTATTGTTGTATTACTTAAGAATTGAGCCGTGGATCAGAAATTCTATGCCATTCCTTAGCAAATATATGCACACAGGACCACAAAGCTGGAACCTCACTGTAGAGAGGATCTTAAAGGCTCAAAGAAAGAAGATGAAAATGCATCAACATCATTCCAGATCTAAATCACTTTTAACTCAATCATTTGTCTAGTTTCAAATGTTAAAGAAATTGCCTTTTGTGTTCTGTAGCTGATTACTAGGTGTTTCTGCCACATTTAATCATGATTAGACATAGTTTTATATGTGAAAAAGCTCTATTTTGCCTTTGTGCAATCTGTGTGTGAGAAAGGTTTGAGTAGATTCATTTCTCACCAGAAGATCATATTGGAATAAGAAGTACACTCTTGCAAAATTTTCTTCTGATTTTCAGGACCATCAGACTTTTGCACATAATTTTTTCCCTCTCAGTTTGGCTTTTCTCTGCTTTCTTTTTCAGTCCCTCAGCTCATTAGTCTCACCCTTTCCCTTCACTCTCCCTGTCCTGCCGTACTGTCTTCTCAGGTTTTCCTATTTGACAGCTGAAATATAACAAAGAGAAGATGCTTTTACTGCTACTTCTGACAGTACAAGTATAAGCCAAAGGGTGATAAGGCTTCAACTAACAGCTATGAGTGCCTGTAAGGAGACACGCCCCCCCCCCTTCTCCCCCCCCCCCTTTTTTTTTTCCTTCCATTTCTCTTGATTTGGAACTAAAGAGAAATCAAACAGCCTGATGCCTCAACATTCACACAAGGGGAAAGAGACACTTAGAGAATGGGGCATGGTTCCAGCTCCACCTACGATACACTAAATCACGAGGGCCCAAGGCTGCTGATGTGCTAGATTACTGGGCAGAGCTTTAGTGGACAGCCAACAAAATTCTCCTTATTATCTCTAAAAGTTTAAGTCACCTTCTTCATCTTAGAAGTCCTCATGAAGAAAGATATCTCTTAGCGATAGCATTTCTTCTGCCATGAAACCTATTATTATTCCTGCTCCACTGATTTGAATGAGTTTACACTACAGAATAAAATCCCTTAAAGTTTTCAAGCACTAGGTAAGGTAAAAGACAAGGGAGATCCCTTAACAGAGAAAAGTATTATCCTAGAAGCTCTGAATGTTTTTTTTTCCTGCCATACAAATGAACATAGTGGATGTTAAAATCCAGCATCCTGGAGGTTATTATCTTCTTGCCGACTGGAAGAGGAGGCAGCCTGGAAAGGTTCTCATACACATAGCTCCACCAGTGCTCTTGGTTTTCAGCAGGAAAAGGGCACCCCTGAGCATGGCGGAGCTAGTTTATAAGATGGCCAGCATGGCTACAGCTGTCTTTGCACAGCAGCAGGGCTAAAGCAGTGTCGTGGCTGAGAACCGAGGTCCATCGGGTTGAGAGCTGAGGTCTATCTTTATGGCAGAGCCCAGTTTCCCTGCTGGTACTGTACCCACCTGTCCCCCCATCTCATTTGAGTGAGAAGCTTTAGTTCACTGTTATCTCTGCTTTAAATAAGTGATTTCAGCAATCTCTTTTTGCTAGTCTCAAGTGTTTCAAGCCAGCTATTGCAGATTTTTAGCACTGATCTGGGTCTCTGCCCAGGTATCACTCCGACCATTTGAGCAGAAACATCACATACTTGCGTGATAGCTCCCTCCATGTCCCAGCCTGGACCTACCCCAACACGCAGATGCTTCTGGGGTTTAAACCATCCCCAGCTGATCTTCCTGTCACAGCCAGCTGCTCGGTGCTGGCATCGCAGCACAGCGGAGAGGAATTGTTTAATATAACACTGCAGCTTGAAAATGCATTCTTTTCAAGCCAAGGAGACTAGTCTCCTTCAAACAGGACTTTGAATCATAAATAATGTCACCTGTCTTTATAGAAAAGATGACACTCAGTTAATAGGGTGG
Source organism: Anser brachyrhynchus (assembly GCF_964034855.1). NCBI lineage: Eukaryota > Metazoa > Chordata > Aves > Anseriformes > Anatidae > Anser > Anser brachyrhynchus. Next base: position 44,085,948 of record NC_137698.1, on the reverse strand, counting down.
CAAAGTTCATACGCTACCCTATAATTAAAAAACAAGGGGAAAGACGGACCACTTAAAAGGATTTCCCACTGTGACAAATTCTGTGGATAATAACATTTTTGCACTGCTGTAAAAAGCTACCACTTTGGCTGTAAATCCTCCAGCAAGGGTAATGAGTAACATAGTTAGCCTTTCATTTGTTTTGTAGCCTGATGCCCAATCTTTTCAGGAAATAAAAGCACAATGCCTGCATCATTGGATCAATTGATCCAGAATATATCTTAAAGAAACAGCTTTGCTTCCGCTTCAGTGCCTAATTTCAGTTGTGTAATTAAGGCAATATCATTTGCATTTTTGATGTATGTGCCTTTTGGTCTGCACAAACAAATGCCATGTTTTAATTTAAAATCCATGATTTAATTCTTATCTTTATTTTCTGGTGGCTCACATTTCAAATCTCTATGTACATTGACAATTTATTATTATTATAATTATTGTTGTTGTTATTGTTATTTATTATTGCCAGTTGAATGCCACAAATCCCCTCCCACTAGAGACTTTGGTGGCAGGGAAAACATTCTTCCCTCATCTGCCAGCAGCCTCTTAGCACACAACCCTAGATGAAGAGCACTTCACTGCAATTACCATTTCTAATCTTAATAGGCTCAAACTTTAAGTTTCTTTTGCACCTTTGTTAACCTCAGAACAGAAACATAGCAAGTTCACAACTTTTTTTTTTTTTTGTATAGAGTATAATGAAAGAGATATCCCCCCCCCCGCCAAATCCTCCCATTTCCTCCTGTGATTAATTGAAATGCAGCCCTCTAAACCTCCACTAATTTGTTTTCAAGCCAGCTATTTCCTCAACCAGTTGCAGCAGATGAAAGTTGTTGATAGGAGACTGCATTTTATTTTTCCTCCCATTGCTACATGCCAGTTAAATCCCTGGCTTTGCTCCCCTATCTCTTGACAGATATATCTGAGCCCCCACGGATAAACCCACCAGGCTCAGACACACATCCATTAGGCCTGCCAGGGGCTCGCTTTGCTCTCTGCTGAACAGCCTGGTGACAGGCAGCGAATGTAGCCACAGAGGAGGAGGGACAAGGAGCAGAGCGCCTAGCAGTTAAGGTTATCATTTCCCAGGCTACTTCAGGGGCCAGGTTTTTCCACCCTCTCCCAGCCTGAGCACTCCAAAAGCAGGCAGCTGCTGAGCCAAGCAGGAGGCCAGTGCAGCTGCACGCATGTGAGGCAGGCTGCGTGGAGGGCTCCGTTGTTCGACTTGCCAAAGAAAATTACAGGGCACATTTATCTGAGCTCTGGGATTCAAGGCAGCATAGGGAATAATTTTACCAAAGCATTGACTGGGAGATTAGAGCTTGTTGTTAATATGTGCATGGTTGTATACTAGCTAAACCTATTCTCCTCCTCAAGGTTACACATGACTGGGTTGTTCGGACAAAGCCCTTGTTCTCTCTCTCTCTCTCTTTTTTTTTTTTCACTACAGTTAGCTTGATTTCACCCAAGTCATTCTCATTTACATCCTAAGATGGTTGTGTCACAACCTTCCATACAATTTTTTTTTTCCCGTTCTCAAATGTAGACATTTTCTTTCTGGGACTGAATCCCAGTTTCCTTCTGTTTATTGTTGTCTTTAGTTTTCGACTTGTTTGGGACGGGGGGGTTCTGCTGTCCTGCTGGGGCTGGGGGGAGCTCAGCTGCAATTGATCTAGCACTTGACTGACGTACTATGCTTCTGTTTCATCAGCTTTCCACACAATTGACCATAAAATTAAACCTATACTTCTAAAGCACTTAGTCAGCTGTAAGAATTACCCATTATGCCCATTTATTTTCTGTATGGGTTTTTAGTTTTATTTTCTTTTGTTTTATTTTCTTTTATTTTTTTTTTTATTTATTTTGTCCTGGCCTAGTGCTTTGCATCTCAATGTTGCTGTTAGTGAAATATAAAAGGGGCATCTAAGGGCCACATAAGCAGGGAGACGTGGACCCACCAGGCCTTGAAACATGTTTTTTTTTTTTCCTCTGCTTTTGTATCCACTGTCATTGACAGTGTTAGCCCAATAGAGTTTGTAAGAAAATGTCTTCAAAGTGCAGTTCTGTTGCTGCTTGACTGCATTTGTCTATGTTTTTTCTTTGTTGCTGAAGCATTGACTCAAGAATCACTGAAAACTTACATCAATTTCTAATGAGTAAGACTTTACCAAGCAGATATCTGGACAAAGAACAAAAAAAAACCCTACTTTTCTCTCCACCCCAGCTGCTTTGGATCCCATTGAAGACTGCCAAATGGGTTAGAGTCATGCGTGAAGTTTGTCACTTCTGAGTTGCTGACAGTACCTACCTCAATGTACTACATGCTATGCATGTTAAATGATTTTACTGAAAGAAATGAAAATGGATTGAAGTATTGTTGCCTGTTATGTAGTTTATGCCTGTTATGTAGTAACAATTTCTAAACAACTACAAGTTGGGGTGTGATATTAAATGGTGAAATGGAAAAGGTCCGTTTAAATTTAGTCTCTCTACCTAATCCACAATAGAAAGAAGTTATTTTCTTTGGGTAACAATTCTTTGATAAGATCTGTCAGTACCCAACTATCTGATAAGCTGGTAACTAGAGATCCAATGTCACCTTTTATTTTATTTTCTTATTCTGTCAGCAATACAGGGATCGGCGGATACAGTAACTCCAAAGTTTGCAGAAGTTTTCTTAGCCATAATTTATAAATGAAATCCCAAAGGAACTTCCATTCTTTTTCATAAATCACAAATTAAATATGATCCTCTGAAAGAAAAAATCACTACACAGTAAAGACAACTGACAGTCATGACTGAAGCTCTTGCCAGCCAGCCATGTGTTTAGCACAAATGCATTTCTTACCCCTGTGGTTCCCTCAATTACAAGCTGTAAATCACATCTTCCAGTGATGTCTTACCATTCACAGTCCAAATCATAAGGTTTTTGCCACTACTGTTAAGAGCCCATATGTGTTGTAGTGGACTGGCACCTGTGGGGCTTGCGGCTTGTGTGAGCTGGGTTTGCTGAGGTGTGGCATGCAAGCTGCAGGGCCATCTCTGGGGAACCAACTATTTTAACCATTTTTATTGAAAAGGATTTTTTTCATTTTTTCATTATGCAATGTGGGCTCCAAGGGCGTAGCATTTTGACTAGACCAGTAATAACTCTGACAGGTGGTTAAAGAATTAATTAGGCTATCATGCAGTTCTTAATTCCATAGAAGTCGGTAGTTATCTTATTGCTCATAGCAAAACTTTGTGTGAAACACTTTGGGCTGGGATTTTGAGATGCAACATGAATGATTTCGAGATGCTTTCTACTTTGAGCTGTCCACCTGACTCTATTTTAACATACTCAGTGCTCTGTTTTGAAATTCAGGCTTGCCACTATCAAAGAAAATGACCTGGGAAGATAGTTTAAATAAATAATGATCAGTTATTTGCTATTATTCAAAGGAGACTGTGACATAATACATTTTAAAACCAACAAGGTTTAGATAGTGAAACTATTGTACTAATCATAGATAATAATGAAACTATTGTACTAGTAACGTAATTATACAAAACCACCATTTAAGTCTATTTTTGCTACTGCATATGTATATAATGAACACTTTCCACAGATCCTCTGTGTAGCTTTTTTATGCTTTGACTTGACCATATCTTGTCTTTCTTGATGAACACACATTCATTTGCAACTCCATCTACCGTATTTAAACTTTAACTTTAAAAGGGCTGTCGGTATATCTGAGAGCATGCCCCCTCTGTGCCTTTTTATCAGACCAAATCAGCACGCAGGAGGAATCGCAGGAATCCCACTCCCGGCTCCGCTAGCCATTAAAGCTTGACCTGTGACTCTGTGGCATTCCTCACGTCTCCTGTGCAGTCATTCCTCTGCTGCCACAGAAACTGCCAGTTATTGCTGGCAGCGATGGCCAACTGCTTTGATCACCTGCCTTGCTATAGGGGAAAATTATACACACCGTTCCAGCACAGCTACAAAATGAATACTTAGCGTTTTCCTCAACCTCTTCCTAGGTCATTAGTCTGGTCCCTAAAACAAAACTGCTGGGAGTTTTGGCACTGTTTTGACCATGTTCGTATGGTGAGGAAGATGCTCAGCTGGTAGGAATTATGCATTTAGAGGCACAATGACCAGGAGCAAAACAAGGATCTGCTTCCCTTGCTGGGGATTTCCTGTACTGCACTACTATTAATGTTTAGTTAGTCATTTAAAAGATGTCAATTATTTCATTTTTCTTAAGCATTAAAACCCAAAATCTTTATTTCCATTCATGAATAGTGAATACATCAGCTTTGATTCAAAGGTTTATCACCAAGCTTGTCCTTTATCTTGTGTCATGTAGTTGTGCTTTGTACTTTTCACATACCTTAATTGTACATATCCATAGAATGATTTATTTTTCCACGTTTTGTTTTCATTATTTTTTTAAGTTGCCCTAGTAATTCATTTCATTAACACAATCTTATAAATGCTACTGAGAAATAAACCAAAACAAGTTACGTAAGAAACTGCGTCTTAGTAGTGCCAAGATTTTATTTTCTGTGTTGCACATGCAAAGTTTTTCTAGTTAATTAAGAACAAACACACCCACAGCACAACTAGCTCCTACAACATGAATTTCATTTCCTTCAAGCTAAATAAAGACCAAACAAAACTGTTCTTGTTACAATTCTGATCTTCAAAGGAGTTTATTTATTTCCTTTTATAGGTCTGGACAGCCTTGAGCTTTCTGTGTTTAGATTAAATCAGCTCCAGAATCCTCCTGTCCCTTTTTGCTGTAAACAATGCTGAAATGGGAATGATACCTTAAGATTAAAGCTGAACCCCCCGAATCAGTGGGATTAAGTGAAAAGAGGTTGCCAAGAAGAAAGAGCAGCCCTACCCTAGACTCCTGCAGTCTGGGCCCTTGCAGGTCTCTGACACTGGGCAAACCACTGGAAACAAACACCCCAGTTCCCTGTTTACTTATTGGAACAAGAATCTGTTCCTGCCTGCTCTGGTGTCTCTGCCAGAGGAATTCTTTTGGGGCAGGAACTGCCTTTTTGTGGATGCTGGTGAGGTCCATGTTATCATGGTGGTGCTAGGAACAAGTACATTGCTGCCATCTGACCCCCACATCTCAGCATCCTCCTCCCAGCTGGTCACTGGGCACTGAACTGGTCCTGATCCCACACACGTTGGTGAGTTTGTATCATCCTGTCAATAACACCCTTCATTTTTTTCTCTCTTTGTCTTAAAACTGAGAGCTCTGGCTGCATCTTCTAATTCAAAAATTAAATAAATAAATAAATGTATTTTTGTGCACTTCCTCTTTTGTAAATGTTTTTTATCCCCTTCAGGTTACTAAAACACATAATCACTGCATCAAGATCAAATTTTTGACTAGCCACAAATTTTCCTAATCGTTTCTCCATGGCACTTAAAAAAATATTTACTGAACCTGTAAGCTGTCCATGACAAAAACAAAACAAAACAAAAGCCATGTTTCTTCCTAAAAAGTCTGTTATGTTATACTAAGACTAAGCAAGAGAAAGGAAGACAGTATTGTCCTTTGCAGGAGTGACGAATGATGAACGTCTGGTGGAGCTGTGATGGATCGTGATGTCCTAAGGACACCGGAGGTAACATAGGGAGGGGAACAAGAGTCTATGAGGTCAGCTGGTATAGAAGGGAATCTTGCAGACATCCGCTATCTTCTCTTACATAAATGGTCTAACACACTCATCTGACTCAGTCCTAAATAATTTTTCTCCACTTACATACAGCTTTGAAACTTCCTAGTTTTATGTTCAGATCTGGAGAAGGCATATTCACCCTCGTATTTGTCTACATCTTAGAGGGCAAGTATTGTCATAACTGGAGGTGTGCTGGTCTGCTTTATGTTTCTCGTCTGAGCACAGAAAAGATGCAGTTTGTATACTTTGGTAGGCAGGAACTTTGCCTTTAATGGATTGGGTGAGAAAAGACATTTTTTGAAGACTGGAATAGAGGAGAATGGGAAAATGTCTTTCTAAGTGTGACATCTTTCTTTGTATGCTGGGGTAGCTTAATAATTTTCAACATGCATTTTAAAATTTTAATATCCATTTTAAAATAGGATGGAATGTAAAAGCTCAGTTTTCATTGTGAGGCACACTCTGCACAGAATGCAGTTCATTTAAGACAGAGGGTCCTGGAGATATAATAGCCTTGGCCCTCCATCCTGTACCTCCTAGCTAGCACCGGAGCACTTGTTTCCATTGCCACTAAAAGCTCAACTGCTCACCTCAAGCAGACCATCTGGCCAAGTCTAGCCAGATGTCTTGCAAACTTGATTTTCATGATTGGATAGAAAATGTTACTCAAAGTAATGCTATTTCCAAAGCCTCTTATTATATTCTGGTTGTTTCTGTGCTGTCACTTGCGAGGCTAGATGAGATTGTCTTTGATGGATGAGCAGTGGTTCATAATCCAGGATCTATGTTCCCTCACATGTTTGAAAATGTCAGTACTAAAATCTGCCTGGAAGCCAATGAAGCCATCACAGATTAATATTAGAAAGGAAATTACAATATAACACAATATTACAATATAATAGAATACTGCAATAACCCCACGTCACCACTCCTTGCTATTAGGACGTTGCCATTGCAACGTCTTCCAACGTTTCTTCCAGTGAGGTCTACCTGTGTGGACCAAGCTGCTGCCTCTTCTCAGACACAAAACATACACTTTAAGATCTCCTAGAGTTTTCCACCCTGCTCCCTGGCTCCCAAGGCTAAACATTGTTTTCCATGATCCAAAATATTTTTCCCCAGTAAAACTGAATAGTTGAATGCACATGGAAAGCAATCGATTTCACAAATCATTGTCAGTGCTGTGTGTAGTACTTGGGTTGACTTATGCACACGTCCTCTTGGCTCATCTGGGGAAAGCCCATCCTGCACATGCGTGAAGTGGTGCACTGGGGGATAAAGGACACTGCCTGCCCATCCCTGGTGCAAGCTGGGGGGAAGAGTGCTATTTTGGAGACCCATGCCCCTGTCCTCCCTGTGGCTGTGCTGGTTCTGCAGGGAGATGCCATGGCAGTGCACATTCCCCCACCCCGTGGCTGTTTGTGAGGCCAGGAAAGTTTTTGAGCTTGTACATCCCTCTCCTTGATTACCCCTAAATACTGGCATAGACTCAGTGTGCTCACTGATATGGATGTGCACTCTCATGAGTACATAGGAGCAGGCTGTACACCCTTCAGCACGTACGCTAGCTGGTATCTCACACGTGTGGCTGCTTGGAGGGAACCACCTCAGCACCAGCTGGTGCCGAGCCAGGGTGTGGACAGCCTGGATCGCAACGCCAGGCTTGAGACTTCCCCCCCTTGCCAGTAACAGGAACAAAATAATCTAGTTTAAATAATTCCCCAGCGGAACACAGGTCACACCAAAATGACCTGCTCACATCCTTTCATTAAGTCACTTTTCACACAATTAAAATAACTAAATAATAAATAAACAGGATTGCTAGCAGTTAACAGAAAATAAAACAACGTTTATCAAGAAAATTAAGATTAATTATTCACTGAACTCTCATTAGGAGAAAGAACCCCACGAAGAGGGAAATGAGAATTTCAGTTGAAATGAAGACTGGTTATAAATGTGTTTGGGTATTTTTGGAACAGGTTCTGGTAAACACAAGATAAGCTGCATTAACTTACATTGGATAGCTGTTTAGTTGTTAAAATAAATATTCCAATTAAAATAACATGAAGTATGGTGGAAGCATGATATGCATAAGCTTTATGCAGAGCCCGGTGAGCAGGGAACTGTCTGGCAGTGCTCTGTGATGGAAACTGGTCAGAAGAAACAGAAAACTCACATCAGGACCATGCCTCATTGAGAGCGCTGTGCTTAAAAGAACAGGAGGTTAATGAGGTCCTTGGTGGTATTTCAGGACCTGAGAAGAACATACTGCTCACTGAAAGCTTTTTAAGTTATTTATAAAGTGTGTTAAAAAGGAACTAATTCTCCTTAGATTACAGCAGCATGTGAGGAATTCTGTTCTTTAAAAGCCCAAAGCCATTTCTTTTAATGAAAGTGATGCTTAATTTATATAGACAGAATCAATTTAAAACACTTTCCTTTCCATTACTCATTATTATTGTCACAAGTAGCTGCTCTTCTGCAGCACTGAAAAGCTGGTAAAGGCGAACATCTCTACCAAGCCTGTCACTCATTTATATCATCATTTTGGGCATGTTTTGCAGGTTGTCTGTCTGTTAATCTCTTATAATTGCAGAAATAAGTGTATTTGCCCCCCTCTGCGCAGTACTTTCAGATCCAGCGTTGAAAGTACTGTAAAAGCATTAATTATTATCTTACTAGTGGCAAGTACATGAAAAATTACTTCAAATCTTGCACGGAGGAAATGTTTCCAAACCTGAATGTAATTTTTATTGCATCCTATTCATATTACACAGGCAATAGTATCTCTGTAATAAAGCTGAAACACGCAATTCTTTTGTACTAGATGCAATTTTGTAATTAGCTCCATGGGATAGCTCAAGAGATGAGCGAGACTGATAAAAGCATTTAGCAGCTTCATCCTTAGCCTGTATGATGGTTCAAATGCTGCTAAAATGAACTTGCAGCCATCTCCTCAGACTGCAGATTGGCCACGAGCTGCTGGGATGTTGCACCTTCCCTGGAAAAGTCTTCTGCCCACCCCACCAGCACCCTGCCCCATGCTGGGGGCTGTGCAAGCCACACACACCCCAGAGAAATGGACTGCTTGTTTTCGTATGGCTAAAAAGCAGGAAAAGTCGGATGTGGACTGGAAACTTTTCCAAAAGACAAAGTTAGTCATAAGGAAGGTTTCAGCGTGATAACCCAAAGGAGGAAATCCTATCAGTGTGAGCAAGAGCTAGAATAAACAAGTCACCACAAATACTTCTTTCCCCTTTAATAAATATTTGACTGAGGTAACCAGCCTCGCCTGAAGTGGACTTGTATCTGACAATGCAGCTCATTCCTCCCACTTACAGCTGAAAATCGGCTTTGCTGGTTTTAGAAGTTGGAGCTGGCAAATCGGTTTGCACACAGGCTTTTTCATCCCCTACATCAGCAAACAACCAGGAACTGTTATTACTCAGGTTTATTACCAAAATCTAATGACATGGTCCTTATTCTCTTTAATAAGCTGGTCAGTTAGCATTGTCTCTCTGTCCCAGTCCACCACTCACAACTGTTTTCAGAAAGTAATGCTGATTGCAGCACCCAGAGCCACTTCCCTTTAGGGGGAGAAAAAACAACCCTTGGCAGCTTAAAGCCATGCCACAATGCCATGCTCCTCACTAATGGTCCAAAAGAGTTTCAGTAACATACCTTCCCACTTGATTCATTTTGAAGACACTATTTTGTCTATGGAGAAGAAATCATTCACATATTCCTCTGTTTCTTATGGTATGTTTAGGCACATTCAGTTTTATTGTGCATGTGTCTTGGCTGAACAAAGGAGAACAATCCTGAGAAGCACTGAAAACAGTTATCGCCAATTGATTCAGTGCATTTTTAATCACCTTTGCTTTCTGAGCTTTCTACCCAAATATTAGACCATTTCCTATGGGATCTTAATTACCTGGTATTGCAAAAACTCTCTTGCCAGCAAAAAGCAGTGCAAGAGTGCCAACCTCTGCTTTGCGCTATAGTGTTTTCACAGGTGGGGTTTGCTGCAAAGCCTCTTCCTTGTATGACATATATAAAGTGCATGGCTTCACTTTAAAATATACAAGTTGTCAAAATATTTGAAGTGCAAAACAGACAGCGGTGATCATCTTGAGTTTGGAGGAAGATGCATTTAATTTCAGAAATAAGCATGGCAATACTTTTTCAAATCTTGTAAGCTGACCGTAATTGCACCATGTTCTGCTTTGCTGTCTGAAACACAAAGCAGCTGATCGCTTATGAGGAAACTGCCAGGATTCCTGGTAGATAGAAACTACAACAGCCTGATGTTCCTGACATCAGCACTGCTGAAGCACCCACTTCCAAACCCCCTATCTGTAATACAGCGTTCCGCATAGTCAAGTATTTCACAGAAAAAGCAGCAAAGGTTTTATAACTCTATATATGAGAGAAGCAGTGACATATATTATGTCCTAAAGGCTAAAGAAAACATGGCACAAATCATTTAGCTGCCAGGAAGCCAACGTGTTTAGTAATTTTCTTATCCAAAACTGGGTCCTGTATGTTAGGTGTAAAAAGGACGTTGACGTCTCTGGAGTTTGCTGCTTAAAATGCTACCACCATTTATTGTAGCAAAGGAGAGGGCATTACAGGCTATTGTTTCACAGGAATGTGAGGGTGAAATTCTCATGTCCTAAAACATGCTCAGTGTCACAACCACTGCCTTACTATACGCAGCAATTCCCAAAGTCTTTGGCTTTGCTATGGGTGTTGATGTTCACAAATCTCCAGCTCCCTTGGACCAGTCATGGGAATGGAGAAGGCAAACTCCCCAAATGTGAAAGAATATCTGAAAATATACAACTGCAGACTTTCACCAGGTTGAGCATACCCTGACCACTGACACATTATCCACATGGTCTCCAAGCAATGGCAGGATGCCCATGACTGTGCTGGTTTGCTACTTGAGCCATCAGTAACAAACGTATTGAAAAATGAATACCTGTAAGTTCATATGGAGAGAGGTACGGTCCTAGATTCCTTTTTACATCATCAGATTACACATCACATCAATTTGACAGATTTTTACACATCAGATTTGACTTCCGTGACCCCATAATATGTATCTAGATCTGCATGTTTAGAAGTAAAAGGTTTTGTCAAGCATTCTTCTGCTGTTATATTTCTTCTCATAGAATTTTTAATCTATTTCTCAGTATGTTCCTAGTGCATCCAAAAACAAGAGCAAAGTCTTTCTGTGGTTAATCTAGTGACCATAAATTCTCAGACCATAACGAAAACTTGTGTGACCTCATGGATAAAGTGTTTGATTCATATTTTGAAGGTCATAAATTCAAATCCTGTTAATAGTCTCTCTTTATTAAATGTCTCATAGCTTATTTTCAGCAGTGTAATTGCACACTAGGTCAGTTAATTATTACTAAATTCCTCCAGCAACAACAAAAAAGGCAAACTATACACTAAAAACAACTTAGAATGTAATACTTATAAAATGATTAGCAATTTAAACAGTCTAATTAAATGAGGTAATTAAGTTTAAGTAGATTCCTCATTAGAGTAATTTTCTGTACTTATAACTATACAAAACTCTCATAAAGCTTTTTGGGAACTGGGGAGTCTGATGCATTTCCATGAAATTAAATATGCCATGATTGGGGCTCACATGCATGTACCTGATGAAAGAATTCAGCTGGGGGAATTTATAAACACAGGTATGGGAACTCTCAGTCAGAGAGATCTATTCTCTCTAATAGTATCTTGTTTAACTTATTGAAAGATATACCACAGGCCTTTCCTGAGTTCTTTTGGAAGAACTGCCCTGTTCCATTCTATAAGAGCAAATGACACCTTGTTTTGAACCAATATTTCTAGGAAACATGAGAACATTTTACAAATAAAAATAGCTTTCTGTGGTATTTTATGTTTGTATATCAAAATTAACATATTGCTTCATTAAGCGGCTGTTATATTTTGCATGGAAATACCTTGCCTCTCCTGACTTGTGAGAACATACAGTTGTTTCTCAGGACTCAGTGGCAATACTCTTGCTTTAGTTGAATAACACTTGGCAAAATAAACAGAAAATCAGAGAAAATGGTGGCGACAGAAAGTACAGCCATGTGTTAGAAAAACAGTCTATGTCTTTAGGTCATATTTTAGGATGCTAAGGAGATTCATGATTATTAGCTGTGCTTTATTTCCTGGTGCCTTCTTTCATAAGTGTTGGATAAATATTATGACACTGGACAACAGGGCACTGACAAACTGAGCCTCTGTTTGGGTAGGCTGGTTCAGGGGAGGCAAGCCTGACCTACCCATCTGCTGGCCGTGACTCCTGGGAGACCCAGCAGATACTGCAGGAGCTCTGTGTTCACCCTTGGGCATATGGCAAGAGCCAGCAGAAAGCTGGGGAGCAAGGTCTGGTACTGCCCCAGAGGAGCAGCACTGCTGGCAACAGGCGGGGCAGGATGAGTTGCGGTGCTCCTCGGTGAAGGAAGAAGGCTTAAGACAAGCCAGCCCTGAAGGGACACCCATAGCAATCTGTGGTGGTTTTACTCAGCTGGGCAGCCGAGCTCCACCACAGCCTCTCTCTCACTCCGTCTCCTCAAAGGGAAAGGGGGAGAAAATATGATGAAAAGGGCTCAAGGATTGAGGTAAGGACAGGGAGATCACCCTAGTTATCATCACAGGCAAAATAGACTCAGCATATCAAGATTAATGCAATTTATTACCTATTACTTACAGGCTAGAGAGATGAGAAGCTAAAAAACTGAAAACAAACTAAAAGCACATTTCTCCCACCCACCCTCTTCTACATCCTCCTCCCAAGCGGCCCAGGGGAAAGGGGGCCGCGGTCAGTCGCTAGCGCTTCGTCTCCGCTGCTCCTTCTCAGTCACTCTCTGCCCCTGCTCCACGTGGGGTCCCTCCCATGGGATGCCGTCCTTCCTGAACTGATCCTTCTTCAAGAACTGCTCCAGATATGGCTCTGTACCATGGGGTCCATCCCCCAGGAGCAAACTGCTCCAGCACGGGTCCCCCACGGGCGGCAGCTCCCCCCAGACCCCCTGCTCCTGCGTGGGCTCCTCTCCACGGGCTGCAGCTCCGGCCCGGGGCCTGCTCCTGCGGGGGCTCTCCATGGGCCGCAGCCTCCTCCAGGCCACATCCACCTGCTCCACCGGGGGCTCCTCCACGGGCTGCAGCGTGGAGATCTGCTGCATGTGGGACCCATGGGCTGCAGGGGGACAGCCTGCTCCACCAGGGGCCTCTCCACAGGCTGCAGGGGAACTGCTGCTGCGTGCCTGGAGCACCTCCTGCCCTCCTGCTGCACTGACCTTGGGGGCTGCAGGCCTAGATCTTACTCCTCGCTCTCCCAGCTGCTGTTGTGCAGCAGGTTTTTTTTGTTTCTTTGTTTATTTATTTTTTTCCTTTCTTAAATCTGCTCTCACAGAGAGGCAAACAACATCACTTATTGGTTTGGCTCTGGGCAGTGGGAGGTCCCTTTGGAGCTGGCTGAAACTGACCCTTCCAACTCAGAATATTCTATGATTCTATGATTCTGTGATCATCTGACATGGGGCAGCTTCTGGAATCTTCTCACAGAGGCCACCCTGAAGCCCCTGCTACCAAAACCTTGCCATGTACACCAAGTACACAATCACACAGCACAACAGGCTGACATGCTTCAGAGCAAAAGACAACATAAAATGGCAGAACTCTTCTTCTGGACAGGTCAGCCCCAACTGCTCCTTCAAGCAGCTCCTGCTTGCTCCTCCCCAGCTGCCTGATGGGCACTGCGGTCTATACACTGCTTCATGTGGTGCATCAAGCCAACAATGAAACAACTATGCAAGTTTTAGTGGACTGCTATTTTAACAACTCTGGCAAAACATGCAAGGTAGGAGACTAACCCCAGTTTATATTGCCATTCACAAACATCAAACTATGAGGTTTAAGTTTAACTCCTGTGCTGACATAAGAGAAAGAGAATCAAGGAAAGGGCAAAAGGATGTCTCCATCTGTATACTGCCATAAGGAGGAATTTTTCCTTATTTTCTTCCACCAACTGGAAGTGTGCCTTTTTAATAGCACAGAAAAATCATTTGCATGTGCTCAAAAAAATGTCTATATAAAACTATAGTGTTTTGGATCTTCAGAGTTTGATATGACAATTTTATCCTAACTTATCAAGATCTAAAAATAAAAATAAAAATGTAAGAAGTGTAATGAATAAGATAATAAATATATTCTTTCCAGAGGTGATTTTCAAACTAAAGCCAGGATAATTTGTCTGGAAGTACACTTCACATAAGTATGTGTTTCTCACAACATGTTAAGCCCTAAGGGAATGCTAAGGTGAAAAACGTGTTTTATTTATTTTGTATGGTTTAAGTAAAGAGACTAGAAACTTTACATTCTACAGCTATCCATGCATGAAACGATTAGAATTGTGTAATACTCAGCAAGAGAAACAGAGTACTAGCAGTACGAGGCACAAACCCAGCACAGACTTCAGCACTGGGGGAAGAGGGCAGCTACTTTTCCATGTAGAAGTAATCCCACAAAACTTGCTGGTAAGGTTTGTCTACAAGAAATTACTCATATGAGTATCTTATAAATTCAAGACGAATTTCATTGTCAGTAGCAAATATAACTATATGACAACAAATGGAAATTATCAGTGATAATGCACACTTTTGTTGATTGTTCCATGGGTGAGGATTTACTTTCCCAATCTGTGATATCATTAAAACAATATGAAAATATTCAGTTGGTATCCCCACCATATGGAATAATAGCAGAGGCACGAAATGAGTCGTGCCTTCCTTTTTGGAGGCAAAAGTGAATCGGTGCTGTAGTCTAAGTTTACTGTCCTGCATGGCTGCAATCGGTGTACCTAGATATTTCCTCCTTCCAGATGGCTGGCTAGGTTGGTGGTCTGGATTGATATTATAATGTCAATGAATGAGGAAAAAAAAAAAAAAAAACACTTTGAAAGTGATCAGTGATGAAGAATTCATCAGGATGAGCTGTGCTATGGAGGCACTGAGGTCTTGATTTGAGATCTAGGAGTAATAGCAAGGCAATACAGATGAGCTGAGGGTAGTGAATGGTACTGCAGAGAGCCTTCTTGGAAGATAAGTGGGGTTTGTTTGCTTGTTTTTGTTTTTTTGTTTTATTTTCTCTCATCTCTATACACTGCCATACAGAATCTTCAATCAGTAAAGGTACCCTTAATATTTTCATTGCAAATTTAAAAATACCTGTTAGAGCACAGCCTATGTATTTGATGAAAATTCATTTAGCTTTCTAAATGAACATGCTTTCTGATCTTTTAGACTTAATTAATTTGCAGCTTTATCAATGACCATGTTATTCACAAAATTTACACCCTCACAAATTTTAATTTACAGTATTCTATTTATCAAAAAAAAAAGTCTCTGTTGCTTACATGATTGAAGGCCAAATGATTGCTCTTTTTTTTTTTTTTGTATGAAAGATTTTAAACGGAAGAAATTAGAGGTGATATTCTAATAGCTGTATAGCACTTGTAACTAGAAAACAGAACTCTGCATTAGAATATAAATTGGTAAAATTATTCATCTAGCTACCTAATTGGACATTCAATAAATTAAGAAAACTTTTTTTTGTCCCTATATTTTAGCCCTCTTTTTGTTGTTGTTGTTGTTTGTTTTGTTCCCTAAACCACAATTCAAAAGTCTGAAAGGAAGAAAATTTTGCAAACTTGGTACATAAGCATATTATATATACAGTAGCATTTTCAAACTCATCTGTGTTTCTTTAATTTTGGATTGGATTGTAACAACTGAGGTTATGTTAGAATGTATTAGCCACTGCCAAAAAAGAATCCTAAAAACCATATGAGAAAATACCATACTTCCCTCTGTCCTCCCAGCTCCAGAAAACCCACGTAAAATCTAGAGCAGCTGTATTGTCTTATGAAGTAGAAGTCTGAATATTGGTCCAATCAAAGTCAATTATTATACTCTTCTATCAAACTATGGCAGTGATTATGGCTCCCTGAGAAAAAAAAAATTTGATGTTTTGCATAATCTGTTTATTTGTGAATTCGGTTTGAACCAGTGAATGGTATCAAATAAATAAAAAAATACAAAAAAATTAATTAGACTGAGCAGTGGAGAAGAGCAATTATCACCCCATGGCTCCTTGCAGTAAGACAGTGCATTTTTATCTTTGGAAAATACAGAAAGTACAGCAAATTGGGGTTTCTAGCATATCAACCTTACAAGGAAAGAAAGCATACTGAAATATACATAAATGCTGCAATTCAAGGAATTATTGCACATAGACTTTCAAGTGGTAAATGTTCTTTATTGCAGATGTTATTTATTCTGTATCCACTAGTACTTTTGTCTTTCAATAAAAAGCAGAGACACAAGTTAGCATATTGATGTGGGATGAAATAGATGGAAGATATGAAAAAATTACGTATGGGAAACAAACGGTTATCTTTAGTCTATTTGCCTGAGTAAAGCTAGAGACATCTGGGTTTGATCTTGTATACGTACATTGCTTTAAAAACGTTGAAGTGAATGCACACAAGTTGTTAAAGCTAATTATTTTTTATTTTTCACTATAATCAATAATCTTTCCCCTATGGTATTTGAAAAGCTTCCCAAATGCCTACCATTAGTTAAGAGTCCTAAGTAACGTGTGCCCTTCAACTGTTTGTTTGGCTTCTGTTTTGTTTACATGCAGTTTTGTTATTGTGCCACCCATATAAGTCTGTCATCTGTCATCCCCAAAGAACAAATAGCACAGGAAACTAAGTACATAACATCAGAGGAAAATATAAAACTGGGAGAGGTCATGGATGTATCTGACACAAGAAAAAAAGGGATCATGAGCTGAATTTCAGTTCAGTGGGTGTTGCTTACCCAGCAATTACCTCTGACCCTTTGCATTGAATTTTCAGTATAAAAGCTGCCACCTTTCAGATAACCCATCCTCAAAATGGACTTCTGAGTAATCATTCAATGCAAAAGCAAAGTATATGAGAAAAGTTAAGAATGTTTCAAAAAGCAAACAAAAAAACTAGGACTGAATTGTGCCAAACAGGACAAGAAGCACACAGAAATGGAAAAAAAAACAAGCTGTGTGCATTGAGACAGGGCTGCATGCTGGACTCAGAAAGCTGCAGATGTAGGTTTCAGAAAGTGCCAGGGACTTCTGGAGGCATTTGTACTGTGTCAGCTAAATCTTCCCACATGGACACCTTTTCCCCAAGCCCTCATGCTATTAAAACTCCCATCAGTTTCTATAGATGCTTCAACAGCAAGGAAAAAAAAGATCAGCTGCTGGAGAAGTGAGAAATCTTAGTTCTCACTCTGTTCTCACCAAAATGATTCTGATTCAGGCTGCCAAACTGAATGATACTGAGCATGGGCTTTTTGCTAACCCCAGAGGTGTGCCTTCAGAAAGAAGAAAAATAAAAGTGGCAAAGCACCTACATAAATGGGCCTGAGGAACCATGATAAAGCCCTGCTTCGGCTGGAATCAACGGGCATGGTGCCACTGGCTGCCCTTTAGATAGGGCTCAGCTATGAGGACAATGGTGTTCAATCTACCTATTGACATAAAGGCTCATTTGCAGTGGCCTTCAAGGGAGTACTCACAGAAATAAGGCATCTCAAATAGTATTAACGTAACTCATAACCAGTGGATACTAAAGCCCCCCCACAGTCTAGACCTCTTTGAACCAAGTGGAGTCTTTTATTGCAACAGGGTTCTCCATGGCTTCCAACTAGCAAAGAGGAAACTATGTAGCAGAAAACAGTATTTCCATTTTGTAGTAACTGCATTAAAATATTCATTAATTGGCAAATAAGAGAAACTAAGGTAAACCAAAGGAGTATACATTGGTAGAGATACATGGTACATGCCTCAGGAGTGCTACAAGCATAGAAACAGTGCAGGTGCTGAGTGACCTGAGAGAAGTGCACTTCAGGACTGCACACACCAGTCATTATTCTACCTGCACAATAGCATTGTTAAATGAATAGAGGAGTAGAATACAGGGTAAAAGTATTTAATATTTTTAGTGTATACAGCCTTTCTGTGTAATAAATATTTCATTGTGTTTGTACCATGGTATCTGCTGGTTATTTCTCTGGAGTGATCTATAACTCTGCTCAGACCCGTGTATGTTCCGTATGGTGACTGCAGTCAGAAGCACATTCTTCACAGCTCCTTAATCAACTTTTAACTTTTGGTTTCCTATTTCCTATATAACTGTCATAAAATAAATATCAACTCCATGGTCACTCATATGTAATAACCTTGGCACCCTTTGGTGTGTACTACTACAGAGAAAAGGAAACAGGTTTTTAACTCCTTAAGCACTGAGCCATCACCACCATATGAACGGGCAAACAATGGTTAAGTATGAAGGAAGAGTGAAAATTAAAAACAAGCTTGTGGAGACAGAAGTCAATCTTGTGAAGCAATGAATTCACTTCAAAAAGGGGAGAAAGTATAAAGTACTGCATGGCTAGAAGTGGTGTTAAAATAACAGCATGAGCAAGGCCATAGGAAAGGAACAACAAAACAAACCAATTAAACACAGTATTTTATATTTTGACCTTCCTTTAATCCAGTAACATGCCAATCAGCAACATTGTTTTTAAAAGACTCAGGAAAACTTTAAAATCTGACATGCATTGATAAGCAGAAATCCTTTAAAGCAAGCCTGATCTAACAGTTTAAAGCTAAATAATAGAAAGGCCAAAATTAAAATTCTGGAAAGGTTGTTAGGTTAGGTCAAAGAGTTTACTGGCACCTGGAAAATATGTGCTGCTTTCAGATATTTGTTACAACACAAGAAATATGATCATAACTTGTGAGGTAGTACTCTCCTGAAAGAGACCGAGAAGAAGCCTCCCAGTCCCTACTCCACAAGATTTCAGATTTGAATTCAAGTTTTTGACAGACTAGTTTAATTGCTACCTCTGACTGCATCCAGGTACAGCTAGGTATCAGGGATAGCTTCTAGGTCTGCCTCAGATCCCAACTGCAAATAAAATAACAGATACTTCACTATAAACAGAAAGTCAAAGCAAAGACATAATTACAAGAGCTACTCTTTCTTAGTTCTCTCATCAGCAATATCAAGCTTCATTACAGCAGTATCATAAACTCTATTAAATAGAAACAAGTAAAGGAGAATTACTGTGTTATAAATAAGGCTACTACATCTTAAGAAGTAATACAGCCCCCCTACCTGATAAACTCCTCACTTGTTATTAATAGAGGAGAGAGGTAAGAAAACAAGAAGCCAATTCCCCCCTAGATTGTCCTTTTAAGAATTTTAATTCCCACGCCCCACCCACCATCCCAGGTGAAGGGCATATGGTCTGGAATCATGATGCAGGTGGGGTGATATATATAGTGCATCTGGGACAGGTAAGAAAAGTATAATGCTGATTTCTGTGGATGAGGTAGCAGTAGAAGGAATAGAGGAGCTCTAGTACATAGCAATGATTATAGAGGCTAGTTATAAAGGTGTATTTCTTTAGCCTTAGTAAGAAAGCTAAGACAAATAAGGCTAAGGTGAAGTCACTTTTTTTTTTCTGCTCCTCTTTCTGGTAGCAGTGAATTTTATAAGCTGAAAAAAGTATCTTTTATTTCTTGGAGTTTTATCATCACTAATTCTTTAGTGAAAGCAAAATCTGTTTTATGTACTGCAGGTTTCTCTTGTGATTGCATTTGAGGAAAAATAAAGGAGAAATAAGGAATAGTAGTAGCAAAAGTAAGGTAAGGCTAACTTATGTAACTCCCTAAATTTTCATATTGATCTGTGTTAAGAGGTGAGCATAGCCTGGTACAGGACCTGAAGGTTGCTCTGCGGATTCATTCAATGTTTGTTTAACCTCCCATGGTTCTTAGGCTATGCAATTATTTTTAAGGTTGTAGCTAAAATGTAAGCAGTTAAATTTGGGGTTTCATTGATGTCGAGAAAAGCTATGCTATTTTTTCATTGTTCTATTACTTATTCCTCTCTGTCTATTGGTGCTATAATATTAAGTGGCAAGAAAAGCTTCTGTAAACCAGAACATAGACTCAAAGAAATACATGAGAACAAAGCCCTTACTGTATATGTAAATATCTGAGTTTTGTGCATAAACAGTACTTTTCCTCTGTTCTGAAACATGTATGGAATAAAGAAATAATTGTGATGAAAGGCTACACTATTAAAGGCATGTTTTTGTAATGGAGTATTTGCATAAGCATAAACATGCCAGAAATTCAGTAGAGTTCAAATGCAGTATGATCATGAGCAGAGTAATTAAATTACAATTTAAAATATGTGAACCATCTGCACTGCAATGTGGATCTTAGTACTACATTGGGAAAACTGATGATGAATTTTGTTTTATGTAGTAAAATAAAATCTACTAAAGCCCTACCTATTTTTAAGTCCCTTCAATGCTTGCTATTAGTAGAGCATTCCCCTTGGCCTTGTTGAACTCTTATTAGAGTGTTACACTTGCATAGCTCCATAATTGGCTTCCAAGGCCTTACAAAAGTGGATTCTAATGCATTTTATCCAATGTATTTGTTCTTTAATTTCATAGCCAAAATTAAAAGAATGTGAAAGACAGAGAGCTAGGTAAATGTGTAGGAGAGTTTCAAATAGAGAAATTAAAGCAGGCTGGAGGCTATTCAAAGCAAACACATTTTCCTACTGGTCTCATTTTCATGCTTGTAGCAAATATATGAAAGTGTAGCAGCTGAACTTAATGTCTTGGAGATGTCTCTGGTACTTTGACTTTAAATGTCTTTTGACCTTGAGAGAAAGGCATAGGAAATACACCAGGAAAAGATAGCTGAGTGTTTAATCCAATAGATGATTTCATCTCATCTGCTGTGGTCTTCTTAAACAGAAGAAATGGTAATTATCTTCCCCGTTAAAACCAACATACAGCAACACTTCTGTTTGTGCTGACTTCAAGACCAAAACCCCTGTGAAGATCAGTGAGATTAGGAGTGGCTGTTGGGAGTTTGTTGTGGATGCTGTTGTGGACCCCCTCCTCCCAGAGGCTGTATTTCAGAAGTGAACAGGAAAGACCATGTGCTCTTGCCCTCTGTCCACAGCCTTTTGGAGGGGCTTCTCTTCTGGGTTTTGCTTGGTGCGAGGATAGAGGACTGAGACTTAATGTAATGGGGGTCCAGTAGCATGTTGCCAGGCAATGCTATAAGGTAGCCTCCTGCTACCATTTGATTCTCCTGCAATTTGCACAGCTGATGGCTTTCAGCAGAGTTTCAAGCTAATTTGAGGAGGTTGGGGTAGAGGGGAGTGAACCAAAGGATCATCAGGGGCTCTAGTGGAAAGGGAGATTATACTAAATGGGAGTGCTCTCTGAAAGCAATGATTAAGAAGCCATAATTGGGGGAAAATGACTTATGTTCTAAGAAAACAGGAGAAAAGGTAGAACTAATTTAAACATTCTGAGCTATGCTGATGCAAATCTTATTGAACTAGAAATGCAGACTTAAACTGGTACTTAGCAGGATAGGTTGATGCAATTTCTCTCTGCTGCATTTCCCCTTTAAGAGTGACTGTAGGAAGATTTCAGCATCTTTAGTGACCAAGATAAAGGCAGGGAAACTCTTGATTGTTTTGTATTGTGTGTGGTTTAGAGGTGTGAGCTTCCTGGAGGAATAATGTTTCTTCCTGGACTGTAATGAGGAAATAAAAAACAAACATGAACTACGTGTTTATTTTAGCTCTCAGATTCCTGAAAAACTGAGTACATTTAGAATTGAATTTGCCACTGCATGCTTTTGTAGAATTAAATAAGTGGTAGTATAAAAAGGTAGCAGGAGGGGGAGTTAGGATGGATTTTTTTCTAGGAAAAAGCTGTTGCAAGGCTAAAATAAAAGCAAGAATGAAGAGTTGGCTTCACTTAAATAACAGATGCCACCTTACTTTAAAAACAGTCATAACTATAGAACATTTCACAGCAGGACACTATAGGAAACTCAGCTAGCTTGCACAGTAGTGAGATTTTTTTCAATATTGCTTAGAAAAAAGTTACTGCTAGTAAACTTTTTTCAGGACTACGTTACCTTTAAATCTAACAAATTCAAACTGTTCTGTATGAGGATATAATAACTTTCAGTCACTCCCATCCAAATTACACCAAAGTACTCAGAGGTCCCTGTTGTCATGTCCATCAGAAGTTGTCTTCCTTCTGTCCCTTCCCAAAAGGGAGAAAGGAAAGATTTTACAGGCTCCATGTGGAAATCCATAAAGCTAAATTTTTTTAAAAAATAATTGAACACAATGGAAGCTGGTGCAGAACTTAGATACTGGATCAAGTATGTGTCTTATGCAGTAGAGTTACAGGGAAGTCCTGAGGAAACAAGTAATTCAACACCCGAGCTGTGATGGCAATCCTGGGTGACTGGTTCCCCTTCAGCTGTGCACACTGCATCTGAATCAAAACTTGATCTCCATTCAAAACCTCTGCTAAAGATAAATGATACACTAGCCAGCTTTCTTCCACTAAGTTCTGAGTATACTGAGCAAAATTGGTCATGAGCAGAATCTTACTGAACAAGAAAATTGCTATGAAGTATTGCAGGTCTACAAAATGCCTTAACGGTAATGAATTTCTAGTCTAACTCCTGTGTCATGGGGACCTGACAATAGGTAATTCCATTATTACTCACTCTGAGGGAATTCCTGTTGTCAGCGTTAGTTGAGGGCCATGAACCTCTGTGCCCACATAGTGACACTGATCCTTAAGCTGAGGAGGTACCTGAAGAATATTTCTGGAGTGGCTTTGTAATCCACACATGTGTCTTACAGAGAAAGTCTGATGCACAGTTGTACTGAAAAGCCCAGGTAGACTAACTTCTTATAGTCAAAACAACAAGTTACATAGACATAAATTGTGGAAAGCAATATAACAGTTATTGTTTCCCACTTTTGGAATAGTGTCAGGAGGGTGTATGGTTTGGGTAGTTTACTTTTATTAACTGCACCTAATGTTTCATCCTTTTGTATACATTTAGAGATAATTAAGTGAGGGAAAACACTGAAATTATCCTTTTTTTGAATAAATATTTCATAGAACTGTATGGTGTAGAGTGAGTCCCATGTATGTTGTTTCTTTTGCTACAGCAATGCTAAATCTGCATATTATCCATTATTAGATGTGTTTAAGGCTGCTTAGTATTAACCTGAGAATGTTATTTAAATATACACTGAACTGACTTTTCTAATCTTCCTTACTATTATATATGAATAAGGAAACTTGATGCTGTTCTTCAGTGTGAAATATGGAGATTGACCAATTTTTAATACAATATAGTGTTTGCCTCAAACATTTATATAGCTCATTGAGATTATGCATGATTTGCATGTCTAATAAATAATGCATATTCCAACTAATTTCAGTTGATGAAACTCCCAAAGATGAGCTCCTGATGGACTGTTGGCAGATAGAAATTTAATAATAATAAAAAAAACAAAAACTCAACTTATCCCAGTTAAAGTCTACTTAGACTTCTAAACAAGATCCCTAAGTGCTGTACTTCTTAACCCTTTTGACAGTTTTTAAGCAGAAGTAGAAAGGCAATATATCTTTACTTGAATAGAAACTATCTTCCGAAGTTAGCACAGTGTTTTCCTATGTTGAATACTCAGCATAATATTAAAACATTCAATTATGTCATTATCAGTTTGGTAGACAAAAGAAATGAAGGGGAAGGGAAGAGAACTCATGAGGCCAGTTTATGAACTCAATTCAAACCATGAGCTTTATTCCCTCTGGTATATGAACCTCCAAAAAACACAAGGAACAGACAAACATAAATACTTAGCCTCCTGTCCATGTCTAAAAGCATTTCCTGGATTCTGGGTAGGTTTTCGTATGTATATTTGTCATGTCTTCCTGCAGAGCCCAATCAGAGCTGGAACATTCAGTTGTAATGCAGTGCTCTTAGACCAGTTTTTGACCAAGGCTGTTATTGCACCTGCATGGGGAGGCTGAGACATCAAAGGCAACACATGAAAGGGAGAAAAACAGTAAATTTAGGGATTTGATTATTTGTGTAAATCATCATAGATACAGCATCTCTCTTTGATGTAGCCAGCACAGCAAAGGGTTGGAAGGTCACACTTAAATTGTAAACTGCTTCCCAGCTCCTCCATGATCCTCCTCCAAAGCAAGATTTTTGTGCAATACAGTCCTACTCCACTTCATTTCCATCCCCCCACTTCCTCTTTTCGTAGTTTTCCTATGAAGTGGTTACTTATCCATTACTTATGGAACTGCTGGTGGGATCAGTACCAAAAGATGTTGATGCAAAACCCAGTCTCCCTCTTGGTTAATGAAGTCTTCAAGCTAGTTCTTCAAATATGGCTTATAAGAGGGCATTTCAATAAAGCTGAAATCTGATTTCCAAAGAACTTGGAGGCAATCTAGAAGCAATGCAATGGAAATTTCTGGCTCTTGCAAAACCATGCTTCTGCTAGAGACAGTGAGCCCAGGAAGGGGTGCACACACTTGTGCTCCGATTGAATGCGGGAGATGCAAACAGGGTTCCTGACTGCTGAGGTAGCCTAATGCTTAATGCCACTGATGTTCCTCTGATCACTAATCTCACACATACTAGATTAAGAATGTTTTTATCAATAAATTATAAATTAAAATTTGCTAGTGTTCAAAAGCTTAAATGAAATTCATTTGTTATTCTAATCATAATTGACTAAGAGCTTTAGCTTGGTTGCTTAAGCTTGTTCTCTGGGATACTGTTATCAGTGTCCTCCAAAGAGAATGGAGTTTGGTTCAAAGATCTCTATTAAAGGAGCTAGGTAAAGTCTCACATTGCTGACCCATGCCATGTCTGACTTAGAAACTTGGTGCAACTATGTTTACATGAGCTACAATAATTGGATGGTACCTGTGGCATGAGATCCACAAGGCAAATACAGGTTTGCTATGGCAGCCCTGGCAAGCTTCCAGATTACAATTCAGGCATACTTTGCACTCATTCCTGTAAACTCTTCATGATGAATTCAGGAGAGTTTTAGTGAAAGTTTTTTGACATTGCTATTCTAAAGTTGTGATCCTACTCTTGCGTTTAAGTCACTTTCCATGCTACAAGACATCAGTCTGTGTTTTATTATTTTAACTAAAAAGTCTCTTACAGAATTTCAAGGCCATTCTCCCTCATTTCTGTTCTCAGTATAATGAGGAAAGGACCTTAGAGCTGTGAACTTGAAGGAATAAAGATATTTCTTAACTGGAGCTTTTGGGCACCTTTTGTTATTGATAATTCAGTAGGCACTAGTGACATATCAGTCACTTTGGAGAAGCGGTATCTCTGAGCTCAAGTCAAACTGTTTCAGCTAACTGGACAATAACTGAAGAAATGTATAGATGAACAGGCAAATTACCCACAGGATATCACAAAGTAATTTATCCCATGGGGCTGTTGAGTGGATTAATTAGTAATGCTTGCTGAAATTGTCACAATTAATGTATTTTATTAGCTTGAATATTTTCCCTCCCTTCCTCTCCCCCCATGAAATTGCCTATGAGAAGTCTATGGATTCTTAAAAATGCGTGTAATTGGGATAACAGTCCATCTGGATTTAAAATGCTTATCCAGCAAAGCAAGCTTCCTGTCTGCTCTGTCACACAGATCATGCAGACTGTGGTCCCCAAACGATGCTGAAAATACATCCCTCCATTTCCTCACCTGCCTTCTGAGTCAGACACTTAGCTGGAGCCAGCTGTCCTGGTTATCTGAGTTTATAACCTCTCCAGCTCCAGGACACACTAGGACTATCGCTCTCTCTGACAGTGCGTGGTTGTTCTCTTACCCTGCAGTTTGTTGTATAATGCTCTACACCAGCTTTTTGTTAGTGAGGAACAGTGATGTACTATGATAGCTTGTGCATTGGAAACTTAATTATGCTTTCAGTGTATAATTGATTGGCCATTGTAGGAAAAGACATACCCCCTTAACTCAATGAAGATGACTTGCAATCACATAGTTTTTTTTTTTCTTCAGGGGAAAATAAAATACCTCTGGGGTAGTATTTGAGACTCTACTTTTGAGGGACATGGATGATATTTCAGATCAGACTATTAGTAATTTAGACATACTGTATTGTTACAAACTAGAATTCCAGAGAGCTGTGAAACTGCCATTTCCTATCCCATAATAATGCATTATTACCTTAAAAATACTTCAAATGCATCCTGAGGTATAGAAAATTATTCTGTCTTGAATACAGATACGTACAGAATGCATGCAATAAAACAGGAAACGTGTTCTTTGAAAAGCATGTTTCATATACCTTTGTTCCAGTGATGAAACTGGATTTTCTGCTTTTTGCATCAATTTTAATTGTGCTGATCAATGCAGACTGGAATGCATGTGGAAGCCTGTTAGGCTCTAGAGAGGTAAAGAAAAGTACTTTACATTTTCTTTATATGCCTGTGGTATTCTAAAGCACAGTAATAAGAAAGCAACTATACCTGTGTTATAGATTCTGTATTCCGTAGCAACAAAATGGGGCTCTGTGGTGTTCATTACACTTTAAATCTCATGTGGTTCAGGACCAGATTAAATAATATGCATGAAAGCAGGCCAGTCACTGTCACTTCAGAGAAAATAATCCCTTGATGATTCAGAAGGACCCAGGCTCTTTAACACCTGTGGGCAGGTGGTGTGTTGTGGGGGGATTAAAGTTCTTGAATGAGTCAACTGCTCAGGATTAACTTTTAAATTTTCATGAAAATTACATCTAGGAGAAATGCGATGCAGAGTGTTTACTTATTTATTTCTGGCAAAGCCATTTATTCCCATGTGGACATATCATTAGAGGCAAGATCCAGGTATAATTCCTAGAAGATTGAAATAGGACCAACAGCAGGAAAACTGCCTCATGTGCAAACTCTTCCCCTGCCCTGTGGAAGTGGCACTGAGGTCACATGCTTGAAGATTTTTTTCATCAAAATTCTTCTGATTATATTCGTCATAGAATTAAGAAAACACGTTAAGTATATCAGAATGAAAAAGTGATCAAATCTTTCTATGAATATTCATACGCATAGCGAGAGCATTTTTCAGAGGCAGTCTTGGAGAAGGAGCAAACCTCTCCATGATCGCAGCTGCACGATTTATTCCAGCAGAGACTCTGTGCTTTTGCGATGAGATCTGTCATATCTCAGCCATGTTTAAATTGGCAGCACTGCTTGCAA
The DNA here is from genome assembly GCF_964034855.1 of Anser brachyrhynchus. Lineage (NCBI taxonomy): Eukaryota > Metazoa > Chordata > Aves > Anseriformes > Anatidae > Anser > Anser brachyrhynchus. The sequence continues at coordinate 44,058,961 of NC_137698.1, read as the reverse complement.
CAAGGTCCCCCAGCCTCTATGGAGGGGCAACACTGCTCCAGTGGCTGGGTCTCCAAACACTCCCTGCTGCAAGGTTGTCAATCTGCTGCTACTCTTCTACACGCAGCTCAGGCTGATTAGTTTTGATGGATGAATTGCTTTGGAAATAGTATCATACGTCAGCGTGCTCAAAGTGAGTCTTTCCCTCATGGACATGATTATCTCCATCCTGCCTTTGGCAGTGTTTTGTCAGAGAGGAGTGCGGTGGCTTTCTTGGGAGGGGGGAGGCTGAATGCACAGCCCTCGCTTGCCAGTCAGTGCCTCCTGATCTGCCTCTGTTCACCCTGTTGTGCCAACCCAAGGAGGTCAACAATATCAAGGAGTATTGCAGATTGCATTAACGCTACTCCAGGTAGCAGCTTTTGAAATATCTTGTGACTGATGAATGACTAAAACCATTAGCATTTCCTACTAATGATTTCCAATTGGTTTCTCTAATAAAGAAAGCCACAAAAGGGAAATGGAAACAAAGCCATGCAGTCTGTGCTAGGTAAAGCTCCTCAGCTGGAAAGATGGTAGCCTTAATAATTGGATCTTTTTTTTGTAAAAGCATACAAGAATAATAACAAAGGAGCCCAACTAATAATTGGCTTTATGTCACTGTTGCGTGTGTAGCACTGAACAGACAAAATACTTCCTGAAAGCCCCAAGGCAGGCTTCAGGGATGCAGTTATGGCCACTTTGTGTCTGCTGCTTCAGCCCCTGGGCTGGCAGGGCAGCTGTTAGCTTTTTGCACCCATGAAGGAGCCTTTCCCAGCTAATTGTTTTGCATAAACACAAAGGGTCTTTCCCTCAAATCTCCCCTCAAAGGCAGCCTTTTAAGAGCTGGCAAGAAGCCTATATCCCCAGTGAGCTGGGCTCTTTGTAGGACCCCTTTTCTGCTCTGCTGCAGATCTGCTTTTGCAGCCCTACAACCTTGCTTGTGGGTAAATTCAGCAAGGTAGCTCAACTATGACTTTTTGTGTGTGTTTGTATGTGTAACTCTGCCAGCTTCAGCAGCACAGCTTGACCGTAGGTAGGTCTGTATGTGACAGCTAACGTCCAGGCTTTGGTCTGTCTTACAACCCCTTCCTCAGGTACCTGCACACCTCTGGGTTGGACCTGCACGCTCTGCCCTGATGTGCCAGTTTCTAGGTGCACAAATATCTGTGAATGTATTTCTGTCCAAAAAGTTATTCTTCCAAAGGCTACTTCATGTTTGTGCTATACAGGTTCACAAACCAAGCTTTCTGTTTATACCTTGAGTATATTCATGTGCAATAAAGCCACATCCAATTCCTTTCTTCCTACACACTCATAACAGAAAACTCAATTAGGAGTTAATCTGCCCAGTGCGGTGCCTGCTTTCCAAGATAGCAAGCATCAAATTATTTTTAGGTGACTGCAGTGCCCTCTTGACCTTGCAGTTTTCCACCAGAGAAGCCTCTGGCTCATCTGCAGCACCCCACGGGCTGATGTGTGCTCTGCACCGCTGCTTATCCTCACTGAGTACTCTTTCCAAGAGGTGCTACTTGCCTGCGCCTCTCTTCCCAGCGGCTGAGGTTTCTTCTGCCACATGCAAGTAGCAATCCATCTCCACTAGCTGCTGCAGTGTCTTCACTGCTCCTGTGTGCTCCTGCTCCTCTGAGCCTATTTGGCAAGGCATTTAATTTTGCCTCACATGTCAAAGTTTGGTTTCTGGACTGTCACTTGAACCCTGTACTAAGGGAGACTGTGATATTTGTCTTAGGAGTAGGAAGGGGTTGGCCAAAATGTGCTAACTGTACCATAGCTTGGGAAGTCACATCTGCCTACAGTGTTTCCATCCCTAGAAATGAGGAGCTATATATTCCTGCTGGTCCTCAAGGTGCTGTGCAGTGCTCCTGTCTCAGGTCAGCTGCTTCATCTGCTACTGACAGAATCACAGAACGGTTGTGGTTGGAAGGGACCTCTGGAGGCCGTTTGGTCCAAACCCCTGCTCAAGCAGGGTCACCTAGAGCAGGTTGCCCAGGACTGTCCAGACGGGTTTTGAAGTACTTGGATACTTGCAGCTTGTACTGCACTTGTTTCAGGGAGAACAGTGCACAAACAATTACAAAAACGTTATTTATAATGGGTTTACTTATGAGAGTTTATCACTTGGGCATGCAGTGGGAGGTTGTTTTAAAACCACAGGCCGTGTTCCTTTACAACAACAAAACCTTTCCCAAACTGCAAGTGTACAACATAAATAGAGACAGAAACACCAGGCAGGTGCAGGTGAGGCAGCCCTGACTGCAGCTGCAGGGCTCCCCACAGCTGCCCTGTCCCCAGGGCTCTGGCTGGTGGGGACTTCTGGGGACCACAGCACCCATCCCTCACATCAGGGACAAGTCCCAGGTTTCCAGGCCAGCACCTTCACTGGGGACAAGCCACTGGCTTCTCATGTTACCTTATTTGTGATCATGTCTTGGGGCTGTGAGTTGAGGGAAAAAAAAAAAATCTGGGCTAGACGTATCCAGTTAATCTGATAAAATGTCAAAATACTTCTGTGTAGGAGATAACCATCTGCAGGCTTCCTATGAGTGGTCTGTGAGAAGAATGGCAGCCTTGTTCAGAGGAAATGCCTGGATAAAACAGTACCTTTTGAGGCAGGTAATCTTCGGGAAGATATTCTGTTAGACCAGCCCCCATATTATAAATGATCTGCAGCTCCTACTGCAGAAGAACACCCACAAATAAGTACTTGCCTACCGGTATCATGAAAATTAATGGAACAGCCAGCTCTTGTACGTAAAAAACGATGTAGACTCCTTGCCTCCAGTGCAGCTATGTACTCTTTCACCAGGTGAGTCTATGAACTGACATAATCAGAAACTGTGTCTTGGGAAGCTGTTTTAGGCAGGGCGAAAAAGGATGATGGATGGTTGGCCTTCCTCATCTTAGGTTTGCCAAGTGCCTCCATTCTTACAGTTTTAATTTGTTCCAAAAATAAATGCTAATGCTAAATGCTGAGCTGAAATTTTCCATGCTGGATGTCAGCTTTCTGGTGCTCTTATTTACAATTTCTTCCAGTAGAAACTGTTTGGTAATTTTAATCAAGAGAAAATACTTTTACTGTATTTAATTATTAAATAATTTTGCTGATGCTCTTAAAAAAAGACTAAATTCCCATTTTGATCCAATAAAAATGTATTTGTGGAATGGGTGATATCTGTATCACAGGAGTTTCCTGATATGGTAAAATTTTTTGACATGACAACATAATAGTATTACACTATTATTTTTCATGTAACATCATTTACAACAGTGCAATAAATAGTATTACTTCATTTCCATTCAGGCTGTTTCTCTTCTCTCATTTCAGTCCCCTATGGACAAAGAGATGCAGGGCAGCATGGCATATAAGAACTGTAAATTGTAAAAAAGTCCTTGCTGTAAGGCATTGATTTAAACGTGACTTTCTAAATTTCAGCCTCATGCTCAGGTTTCATCCCACTTCTTCCCTTTGCAAATTGTTAACAGTGCAACAACAGTAAGGATAAAATAATTAAAAAAAAAATAGTTTCCAAAAGACATTACTATTTTGCTTCAGGAGTTCCCTATAAATCAAAAACTGCCTTGCAGGCATTTCAGAATTGCCTGTTGTAGGTTTTTCTGCACCTCCATCTCCCATCAGAGACAGGGCATAATTGAGCAGAACCAGGAGGACGATTGCATTAACTTTATTTTGAGGTTCATTTTGAGCTGGAATTGGAAACGCAAGACAATCCTCATGTTATTGAGAAATGAGGGAGAGTCAGTTTATGAAACTCCGAATTTAATTTAAACTCTTTAAACTCTGGTCTCTTTTTCCCATTTTTTTTCCCGACTACCTCCTGTTTTTTATGAACATAGTCATGTAAGATGATAACATTTAGTACACCGTAATGATTCCAGAAGGAAGATATTTCAGTGTCAAATGTGTCACTCGGAGGGGAAAAGCACACCTCAGTGAAAAAGGTTACTTTCAAATTAAAAACAACCCTTCCTCTGGGTGCTTGAGGAGCAGTGCCTCAATTCTTCATGTGGGAGAACAGCATCTGTGTAGTGTTTTGGAGGTACTTACTAACAACGTATTATAAGCCTAAATCCCCTACGATGCTCACCTCTGTGTTATTAAAGAAAAAATATCTGAGACTAGAGGCAGCAAATGAAGGCTCTTATATATATCATGTGCACTGGAAGTTTCAGATAGTCTGGCCTAGATGCAGCTTATTCTTTTGCTTTATAAGGAGAGCTTCCTTATGTTTATGGCTGAGGAGATTTAAAAAAAAAAAAAGTTTTACATCTTCCCCATGTTGTTTTGGATTCTCTCTGCTTCCTTTTCATTACCACGGTCACCTAATTACTCCCTGTCCATGTGTGTTTCCTCTTCACCCTTCCACCATCTCCCTGCTGCATCCTTTCTGGGTTTCCCCCTCCATTTGTTTTTTTGCTTCAGCCCCACTCCTGGGCCTACTGATCCCGACGTCCTTGTCCTAATTTCTTTTCCAGACTGAACTCATTTCCTTTCTTGGCCATATTTCTCCTGACCCATTCCAAGCTTCCTTTACACCTGCCCAGAGCTGTTTTCCTGCCAAACCCAAAATACAGTAATTGTGCTATGAAAGTCTTTTAACAAGGCCAAATACTGAAAGATGAAGAAAATGACAGTGGTGTTTGCTGCATTGCTGTTCATTTACACAGCTTCTGGTGATCAAAGTATGGGTGCCAGTGAAGACCGTATCAGATGTTGGGTGCCATATATCTCAAAAAACATGTATCTGAGGATAAAAGGACAGACGTATCATTTCAGTAAATTCACGTATCTCAGTTGCAATAATAAAATATTTGATACCAGATGTGGATTTGATCCCTAGAGGAGGAAGATACTGGGGATTATGAAATGAAGCACACTGGTTCTTGCTGGTTTGTTTGTTTTCAGTGCACTAAACTGCCAGAACTTTGTTTTGCATTACAATGATATTACTGGCATGTCTGTGTTTTATCCCACAGGAAAGAAAAAAAAAAGGGGGGGGGGGGGGAAAAACCAACATCCCAGTCTACTCTGTTTTATTCTGAGCAAGAATTCCTTCATTTGCATTGCCCTTTTTTATTTCTCACACTTGGAACTCTGGTTTCTTTACTCATTTGAGTGTTAAAGTCCCCTAAGCACTGAGCGTTAACCTTTTTAAAATCTAGATTTGACCAGGACTTGTAAAGTTTCATTCCTCGGAGCCTCTCCTGCTTTAAAATTAGCTAGCACAGTGCTTCCTGTATTACCTCTGCATCATAGGAAACAAGTTACTGTCGGAAGTTACTTCATGGTATTCAAATTGAGAAAGGAGTCTGTGGTCAAAGATTAGCTTTTGTTTTAAATCTGGATGAACTAACAGAAAAAACATACAGGAGGAGGGCACACCCCCACATGCTATACTGTGTATGTCATCTAAAGAGTGGTGATGGCTGCAGATGCTAATGTATGTTGCAGCCGTGGTGTCTCAGGCTGTAATCTTGCCACATCTTAAAGTAATGTAGCATTCGGGCCTGGTCTACATCTGGGAAATTTCCAAAGAAAACCTAAGTGTTATAATGAGTGACGGTGGTGATTTAAGAGGTGACACTTTCCTCTCTGTATTAATCTTAAGCCAATGTCCCAGCATGATGCTAAAGGAAATTATGTTTCTAGAGGTGTTATGCTTTGAAGGAGATGTAAAATGGTGAGTCGTTGCTCATGTCTTTATTTTCTGTTGTGTGATACCCTATGTGGAAGTTCCATTCCTTAAAAGGCAGCTTAGACACAATTGTATTCCTGCAACAATACATTTTGTACTTGTGTTAGGTCTCTGAAGCGCATTAGAACAATATTATTTTCTTACAGTATCTCATACTTACTGAATGTGGGTTATGGCTACTGCCTCGTGGTGGTCTTCGATGAAATAGGGATAAATGTCAGTAAGACTAACTTGCAGAAGACAACTAGTATGTATCTGAGAGCTCTTGCTAACCCTATGTTTCATCTAGCGAGCTGAAGTTTCAAACCTTAGCTGCTGTGATATTTGGCAAAATTATTTGTATGTGCATGCCGTGATTCTGAATGCAAGTAGGTACTTATTCTTGCCAGTATTATTTGGACTTGACATTGCATTGTCTTATTGAACCACTGTTCCAAACTGCACCTGATGGGTCTGCCTGGGAATGTATCCTAGCACACTGTGTTTATCTAGAGACAGATAATGAATGGTTGGGAAAAAACACAAACAGGCACTTGCATAGGGAGTCTAATTATGGCTCCCTCTTGGTGGTATCTATAAGATACAGATGTGGGAAACAGCAAGAGGTCCTAATTGATTGTGGTGAAGGGATACTGACAGTGTGAGAAATAAAGGTAGTTATGAGCCAAATATTTCTTTCCCATCCCAAAGAACAATGTGTACTACTGGAAAATATGGGATGACAGAATCAGGTAAACACCAAGTTCACCCTCATTTCCGTCTGTTCCGTAAAATCTCACATGGTCATGTTTTCAGTATTCCCCCACTCCCCCAAATACATATTGGATTTGATAGAATATCTCCTGTTGGACTTCACATTGTCCTGTGTATTCCCTCTACTACATCAACACCTCTCTGTGATGAAGATCAGCTGTACCATATCCCAGATGCTTGTAGACTAGCCAAGATCTCGCTCAAAACTCATCTGTCTTCTTGGCACTTGAAGGTCAGGGGATGTTTTTGAGATTGCTTTCTCTCCCTCTAGTTACAAATGACCAACTGTCTTCCAGCCTTGGAAGTCATCGCTTCCTCTGGGCTAGAGGTCCAAAACCCTGTAGTGAAGAAAACCTTAAGGTATAAAACCACTGTGGACTGGGGTCTTTGTGTGTATTTCAGAGACTTCATCCAGCATGAGGGATTCACTGAGCTGTGGACTACAAGCACAGAGCAAAGCAGGTCAGGATGAGGAACACTTGCAGAGGCAGCTGCAAGATTTAAATAAAGAAAGAAAACAAAAAGAAAAGTAGAGCTTCAGTGAAGATTAATCAATCAGCAGGCAGTAATCACAACTGTTATATATAAACGCAGTCTGCATAAAATGGAGACACAGCAATTAAGTTTGCAACTTCTGTGCTTTTTAATGTGGCTGAAGAAGAGGTTTTAAACAGTGCTGCTAAAAAGCAAAAGAGGAGAGGAGAGAAAAGGAAAATAAAGGAAAAAGAAAATAATATGCCCTCCTTCTGTTTTAACACATTTTCTTTCTGAAACTTCTACTTCTTTTTCCAAAAATGAGCTTGCCTCCATATGTCATAGCTATTCCTGAGGAAAGATGTATGATAAAGCATGCACACGAAACTCTTCGGCTGAGATACACATTTGAAAATCATGCAGTTTAGTGCCCTCAGTCACAATGCAAAACTGTGATGATATTTTGAGATGCATGTATGGCATCAGCTGTGTCTTTGCCAGAAACCCAAGGTACAAACAACATTTTACTACGTTGCCCCAGGAGCAGAGGCCAAATGCTCATCTTGTTGCCTTGATAAACTGTATTGACTCCATAGCTGTGATGTGCTATGGTGCACCAACAGATGACCGCATTCTGTTGCACTTGCTGTTGAGGGTAAGAGTCCTACCTTTGCATAGCATAACCTTACTGCCCTTATTTCTGTTGCAACGAAAGAAGAAAATATTGGGTAAAAATTCAGTCTATCAGACTACTACAATAGCAGATGGACATGGTTAGACACTAAAATAGACATAAAATGTGTTAGACTTAACAGCTAAAAATGTTAAGATACCTTCTTTTTGTCTTGCCACTTTAATCACAATAGCCTTTACAAAATTAATGTGTTATTTTGAGATCTGACCAGATCAAACAGCAACATTAACAGTTAATATAAAACAAAATGTGATGTAAAAGGTTTTATTACTTCCGAGATAGCATGATAGCTACATTTATAAAAAAAAAAAAAAAAAGGGGAAGAAAAAGAAAATAATAATAATAAAAAAGAGCCCTACTTATAAACCCATCACTAAACCGAAGAAAAGTCCTGATCACTTTTAAGGCAATTTCAGATATTCCCATGTCAACCTCCATTATCCTTTTTCTTATGCTGTAGGAAATTCCACTTACATCATTGACTTCCTGCTGCTGTGGAAAATAGACATTGGTAATGGTTTAGAGTTAGAATTAGCCAGATCTCCAGTTCTCGACTGTGTCAGTTTAATTACCCAGAAATTATCAGTGCAGTCTTTTTCTTTTTCCTCCTTTCTTTCCCTAGTTTCCACTCTATTAAAAAAATCAAGTTTTTGCAAGCCAGGGTAAAAGTAGGATTTAAAGCTCTTGGTGCTGCTCAGAGTAAGAATCTCCCTCAATTTAAAAGCCCTAGTGGGCATAGGGAATCCCCAAACTGCTGGGAAAATCATTCGTTTCTTCAGCTGAGAAGTACTGCAATGCTCGTTTTCAGAGCTTAAAGGTGCAGTAGTAATGCTTGCATTGTCTGAACCCAAGAAAAGCAGCTGTTTCTCACAATTTAATCCAAAATACAGCCTTGTATGTTAGATTAGGATCGCTGCTGCTGCAAGTCACAGTGTCTGATAGGACCTGCCTGTCTTTCTGACTGTTTTCTGATGGTTTCCAGAGGTACCATGTAGCTGATATGCTGGTGGGAAGTTTCTGCTGGATAAGGATGTGGCAATGACCATCAATGGACTATTTGGGGAAGATTTTTAATTCTTGTAAGACACGTGGCTGACATACTGGTGTGTCTGAAGCACATGGGATTCAAATGGGTGTTTTTAGGACTTGTGTTTCATCCCCTCTTCTCAGTCTCACTGTGCATGACAGTGTGTATTTGCTGCTCATATCTGGCAAGCACAGGAAACAGAGGAAAGGAGATGATCCCTACAGTACTGGTAGCAGCGCGTGCTTTTTGCTGTGTCACATATTTATAGCGTTATCAGGGATGTTATCTTAAGACCATTCAGCATCAAGAACAGCTGATCACTTTGACTTTGGAGGAGAGATTCAGAGCCTAAAACGGCAAACACCATCTTTCCTTGAGAGTAATTGCTTTGTGGTTTTTACATTCACACCTCTATGTTATGGAGCGTGAATGCCATGACTCCTTACCTTAGTGCTGGAATGACTATTTGTTGTCTTTCTTGTTGATCTTTATAACGAGCATTGCATTTCCTTTTATCCTCTGTCCCCATTCCCAAGTGAGGGCACTTCCACGCGAGGAGGAGTTGTCATGCTCATCTGTTCCCACCTTCATTTTTGGTTTCTTTTTCAGCTGACAGTGCTTGCCAGGAGCTCAGTCCAAGGGCAGAGCTTCCCAGTCTGGGCTGCATTCTTGTTTATTCAGATTATTTTGCTGGGAGAAATGCCCTGCTGTGATACCAGAGAAGAAAACAAAGTGGGAGATTTGATTAATGAGCTGCCCGTTGACATGGGGATGTGCAGGCAGATTAGTCACAAGAGCTAAACCTGGGTGCTGAGAGGGCTTCTCAAAGTGTGAGGATATTTGCATGTTTCATTCTCTAGACTGGCATCTCAATTCAGGCTTTTGGATGCAGCTCATTAGTAGCAAAACTGGGAGGCTTTGCCATTTGTCAGATTACATGGTAGTAATTAGTGCAGTCCTATTTTTTGTCATTAAGCTTGTGTCAAAATTTCTCTATTCATTATCTGTGGAAAACACTCACAAAACAATCAACATCCATTTTACTGTAAATACAGTTGAATATCCTTGCTTTCTTCAAGATGTTATCTGATATTCCCCCAGTTGCCCCTGCTGCTTGCCCTCTTCTTTCCCTACCATGCTTTGGAGAGACTGACTGAGGATGGCATTAAGTTTGAGAGTTTTATATCATCTCTGTGAGCAGCCTTGAATACTTACCAAGACTCATTTAATACAAGTAAATGATACATAACTTTAATAACCTAGTAGCTGTGTTTATAGTCATACCCAGAGGCTTAGTATAGGCCTATACTTTGGTAATATGGATGGTGTAGCAAAGCAAGGCAAACATATGAAACCAACTCTCTGGTTTAGCCCTACCAAGATACAAAAGTTGGTTAGTGGTAACAGATAACTCCCTGGGACCCGATGTACCCTGCCCTGTTGATGCTGCCTTACAGAAGATGCAGAAGGTGAATGGTGGAGACAGTACATCGATCCAGACCACTCTCCTTGTTTGATCCCAGGGGAAAAAAAGCCATGTTTGCAAGTCAAGGATGATGCACTGCATTTTTTACTATACCCTTTGATTCTCAAGGGAAGAGAATTTAACACGCTAAATTCAGCTTTTCAAACTGTTCTTGGAAAACAAAGGAGGAAGTGGGGTCGTTAGATGTGATGATTGCAGACAAACACTCAAGGATGTGTCTCCTTCCAGTGAAGCCCTTTTCACATCCTCGGGCATCATACAGGTATTGCAAGCATTCAAGACTCCAAAAGACAACAAAACCCATCCCACTTCCAAACTTTATTCTTCTCACTCCCCTGTTACCAGCTGGAAATAGGCGGATCGCTAGCTTTGATGTCTAGGCAGTGGAAAAATATCCCTCTCTGCAAATACAGGCAGGGACAGATTGTCATAGCAATAGACAGACATTCACTCCCACACCAGATAAATTCATCCTGTGAAGGATCGCTTTAGTGCTGGATAGCAAGAATTTTACTGGGAAATAGACATAGTGATGAACAAGGCAGAAATGCACTGAGGGAAAGTCTAATTGATCTAAAGGATATTTTTTACTGCCAAATCAGAAGTGAGCTAACAAAACAAAACCAAAACAAAAAACGACGACGAAAACCTCATGAGGAACTGGGCATTAGTTTTTCTTGTTCTGGCGTCCCAGAGGTGTCCTGTGCATGGATGGCTGGGTGCTGGTAGCCAGGGGCAGGACACAGGGCACACACCTTGAGGATTCACGGGTGAATCTCACCTCCCCTTCTGTTTTTCATGATCATATGCCACTGCCAGGCGGTACCTGGAGAAAAGTGCACATAGAGACTCACACAAAATTGTAACTGTTGATTTTTTGGCAGCCCCACTGCAATAAGATTCATGGTTTCTTTCAAGGTTTCTCAAGAAACATGGTGTGTACACACATCCATAAAAGAAGAGCAGAGAGGTCTCTCTGATGCCTTGCCCTCACTCCTGCTCTTTGTCCCTGCCCTTTCAAGGCACCTGCTTAGCCCAGAGGTGGTCCCCAAATGCTCATGTAGGAAAGCCACCAAGAAGAAGACTTGGAGGTGTTCCTGTCTAAGTCCTCACAAAATGTAGGGACTTCTTTTACACTGTCTTCTGCAGTGAGCCTGTAACAAGTGTGCAAGCATAGCCCAGGCCATAGAGCAGCCTAGCAATCTCATGGAGTTTTGTCTCTTTACTTACAGCATCCAATTTTCCAGTTTCATCCTAACAGCAAGTGAGAAAGACAGGTATAGGGAATTTTTACTTTCAAGCAAATATAGCACCTCTTTATAAAAAGTCAAACCAAATCTTTAATAGATCTCACCTCCCTTCATTTAAACAACAGGCAGCTACCAGGGACAGCATTACTGCTGTCAGTAATTGTAAAAAAGCTTCTACAGTATAACACAAATTGGCTCCCAAGAGTCACAGGAACTAAACGTAATGGTCCATCAACTCTAATTTTCCTAAAATGTGGTCGGTATGAAATGCATTAGAGGAGGGAGTTAAAAATTCTGCATCGCAGCTATTTGCTTGACCTGCTCTCCCAATGGGCATTTTTTTCCTAGGTTTATGCTCTGAAATACAACAGTTCCCTTCCCTTCCTGTTAGTCTCTTGGGTAGGGAGGGGATGCCTATTTTTGAAAAGTTCTGATCATTCTTTCAATAAAAATAAATGCTTTTTTTTTTTTTTAGTCATGCTAATCTTCTCGAAATATCTTGGGGTAATGAGTTCCACCAGTCAGTGTGAATATCTATCTCCTCTGAAACATGGCAAACACAAACCACACACCCACTGAACACCCCTTCCCATCATTTTTGAGTTTCTAAGAACAGGCAAGCCTAGCTTACTTCCTTAATTTCCTTCTTTATTCTGCTTGGTTGCATGTTTTCTTTCAGTCATCTCTTCTCTAAAGTACAGAGGCCAATCTTCTCTGTCACTCAGGGCAGCTGTCCCTACCCGTGCACACCCATGCGAGGGCCATCTGTGGGCTGGCCTGGAGCCACTCGTCCTGCTGGAAGATACGTTCCCATCTCCTTGAACATACAGCAACTGCTTTAAAATAAGAGCCTTGCATTTGCTTGCTTCAAAGGAGCAATTTCTTGGCTGCCTCGTTTCTAACCCTGTTGCCAGCCTGACATTTGAAAAAGGATGAATCACTTCACTTTAATTGCAGCTTTTTGTGGTGAGTAACAGATAGGTTATTTTGTAAAATAGCACAGAAGACCATAAAGGTTTAGAAGAAGTTTTCCTATTTATTGCAGAACACCTTGTTTTCCTGTTAGTGCAAAGACTAAAAGACACAAAGACACTCTTCCCTATAATCAGGTTACAGCATCACAATATGGCTCTTTTTATAGGGGTCATTAGGTCTTTTATTTGGGGAAGAGAGTTCTTTCCATAGCTTTGGTGAATTAACTCTTTTGTCTGTAACAGAAGGTTCTTCCCTCGAGCAAGCTTTATTTAGGCTCTACAAAGCAATCTCAACTGCCTGGAACTTGCATATTTATTTTGCTCCCTTTGTTAACAGAAAAAATTATTTTTCTGAGGAAAACACTACACAAACTTCATGCTAGCTCAAGTGTCTTTTCTTTAGATACTGGTCTGTTGTTCATATGCCATTTGCCCTTGGAAAGAAAACCTTGGAATAGCTACTACAATATTCAAAGAGTGTAAGACTGTATGGGAAGGCCACCAATGAAAACTCTCTGGTGTTCATTACCTAACCTAACTTCTGCAGGGCAAAAGGAATGTATTTGGATTTCTATTCACTAAAGCATCAATTCAAAAAAAAAAAAAAAGGGAAAAAAAAAAGAAAAGAATGCTTTTCAAAGTAAAAACTTGTCTTCATTCACCAGAGTGGGGTATTGTTTCTGATTTGCTTCTTTCCACAGCCTTAGCTTCCATCCGAATACAGCAGCTGCTGGCAGCACTCTGCAACTGGACTTAATGGAAATGGAAGTATGTGCATGTAAATGTTAGAAGAGCCCTTTGCTACAGCTTTCCATTTGGGGAAATATGCAGCAGAAAGTTGCTGTTACCAGGCTCTTACTTGCTATCTTTTCATGTCCAAAGAACTCCTCTACAAAAAGCATCGTTGAATTGAAAAAAGTTGTTCTGGGCAAAGATTTTAACGTCTGCCACAATTAAGACTATGAAAATAACAACTCTCCACACTTTTTGTCTTGGGGCTCATTCACTGCTGAAACCATGTTTTCCCGTGAAGCCAAATGAAGCAACTCCTTTCCGAAAAGAGGGGAAACAACAATATGATTAAGCCAACAGATGAGTTGTTTTGAAAGAGCTGCAGTGACCTTGGACCAGGCAGCAGTCTCCAGTAGGGAAACAGTTGAATCACCTTGCTAGCGCGTGACTCTATGACAATTAACAGATTTTAGCATTGCCCCAGATGTTATCTACAAGGGGAATAATATCTCATTGTGTTATACCCGCAGGGTATAAAGCTAACTCATGCCGTTGATGTATACTCATTGCACTGAGTAGGAAGAGATCCAATTGTTAAATTCTTTGCCTGCGCTCTGCTGTTGCAGCATTGGCGAACCCAGATGGCCTCAGAAGCGGAGACCAGGTGCCTGTAGGAAGTGGGCAAGGGAGAGCAGTCACCCAGCCACTCCACTGGCCCCCACAGCTGACCATACAAAAGAGCAAGCCAAGCAGCACTGAACAGGGAAATGTCCTGGTGTGGGTGCACATTAGCCAGTTCACATCCTGGAAATTTGGGGGATGGAGAGGCAGGCCAGCTCTCTGCCCATCCAGGCACTGAACCCCACTCTCCATTGCACATTGTTCCCTTTGCAGTAATAGACCCAGTCATACTTTTAAAGAGGAAATGCAAGAATCAGTTCTAGAGAATGCTGCTCTCCTGATTCCCTCCTTTTTCCTCGTCTGGCAGGAAATCCTGCTGCTGTCCTCCCCTGCCTATAGTGTTTTGTCCACCAGCTTTCACCTGCACCAAACAATACCAAACACTCCGCTGCTGCAAAAGGCCAGATTTGGATTGCAGATGGCAATCAAAATTCTACTAGCTCCTATTATATCCATCACATTATTCGGTAAGTAGTAAAAAGAAGGCTAAATATGTCCAAAAGAAGATGGGAAAGATAATCTGAAGAAGCTACCCAGTTATTTAAGTATTGTTTTTACGCAATAGATTTTTAGGTTTTAAACAGGCACTTCTAAGTATTTTCCACAAAGCCAGAGTAAGATGGTAGCATCTAAAAAAAGTCTGCAACTTTGAGCATTTCAGTCACAGAAATAAGTAAGGAAATCCCAGCAGATGATGGCACGCTACCATACAAGGTATCCCACTGACTACAGGGCACATGGTCTGGACAAGTAGCCTGAAGATTGGAGACCTTCAACCACAACGCTGGGCAGGCCATGTATGTGCAAACCCCACTGCTTATTCAGGTCACTTGGAGTCTATCTGGATCTGCATTTTTTATATTTTTTTTTCAGACTTTTTAAAAAAATGTGCCTTTAGAAGTCATTTGCTGTTCTCTGTCTATATCAAAATAATTATGGGCATTAGAAGAACAAGGATAATTGGAATCTACAGACTGCTCTCTTCTTGTTGCCTGTACTTGGCACAAGTGGAAGCTGTCCTTTCTTTGCCTCTCTCTCACTGTTCTTTCCATATACTTACCTAATGCATTAGGAAAAAAATAATAATAATCTGAGATGTCAATAATACTTTGAAAAATTGAATAATAGTACAAATAATGTTATTTGAAAATTATCTCTGAGACATCATGAAATTCCAAAATTTTTTTAACCATATTAAAAGCATTGGCTGTTATTCAGTACTATGCTCAACCTTGTTACCACAAGCAGAAGAATGTTTTCTCTTCCTTGAAGTCAGTCTAATTCTCCTTGCACTTTATAAGGTCTCCTTCCTCCAGGAAATTAATCTTTGTTCCACTTGTGGAGGAGATTGTCTCATTCCCAGATTATACTGAAAAAAATATCGGTGGCTTCAAGAGAATTTAGGGCTCATCTTGCTGCACTTCAAATTCCTTCCCTTCCCCTTCCCCTTCCCCTTCCCCTTCCCCTTCCCCTTCCCCTTCCCCTTCCCCTTCCCCTTCCCCTTCCCCTTCCCCTTCCCCTTCCCCTTCCCCTTCCCCTTCCCCTTCCCCTTCCCCTTCCCCTCCCCTCCCCTCCCTTCCCTTCCCTTCCCTTCCCTTCCCTTCCCTTCCCTTCCCTTCCCTTCCCTTCCCTTCCCTTCCCTTCCCTTCCCTTCCCTTCCCTTCCCTTCCCTTCCCTTCCCTTCCCTTCCCTTCCCTTCCCTTCCCTTCCCTTCCCTTCCCTTCCCTTCCCTTCCCTTCCCTTCCCTTCCCTTCCCTTCCCTTCCCTTCCCTTCCCTTCCCTTCCCTTCCCTTCCCTTCCCTTCCCTTCCCTTCCCTTCCCTTCCCTTCCCTTCCCTTCCCTTCCCTTCCCTTTCCTTTCCTTTCCACGGCTTCCCTTGTTTTCCGTTGTTTCCCACTTGTTTATTTCAACTTGTTCATTTGAGGTCTTATAGATATACTTTTAATGAATGTCAGGAGAGCATGGCATTTTGATTGTTTCTCTACCTTCAATTTCACATACCTTCAATACAGATCTTACTATTTCATTGATTCTTCCCGATTGGTGAGATATTTGCATTTGAACATCTTGTTTCATTTGGTTTATTTCCCACATACCTGAATTTGCTAAGTAGTGTGCGTAGCCTTGTCTTAATTAGCAGCTTCTGATCCAAACAGCTGTATAACTGAATTTATTTTTCCTTATACTTAAGGGCTTATATTCCTGTCTTTGTGGTACAGTTGAGATGTGATTCTGCCTCCACAGCTGGGAAAAGGATGCTGTCAGGACAGTATTAAGAGAAGTAACAACAGGAACATGTAGAAATTCCAGCTGGAGCTGGGACCCATTGTAGGTGTTGTTCACTGTATCCATGGTGTCCTCCATGAAAAGATTTGCAGAGAAACCAGATGAGGACACAGGTAAGAAGATGTGATGTTATTCAGACTTCATTATCATCTCTGCGAGGAAGAAGATGCCATTTCCAGGCTCCTAATTTTGTACCTAATCTTTTGATCATACTTCCTCCTGATAATGGGCTTTGCTAGCATAAATATTTATCATTATGTCATAAACTGAACAACCCAAAGAAAACAGAACAAATCCATACTGACAGCAGAAAACAAACAAGAAAGCCATGGCAACACAACTGAAGAAGTAGCGGGCTGCTCTTCAAAAGCCATTTCAAAACCAATATTGCCACGTTGTGCTCATTCAGTAACCTTTTAAAGAACAATCCTCTTTTGCCAAACATTATTTTGGCAGGAAAACTTAGGGAATAAGTTAATAAATCTAGCAACATCTAAGAGCCTTTTGAAGAGTATTTGCTTCCATTCATGTCTCCTCCTTACTCCACTCTCACAATTTGCAGTCCTGAGTTTTGTTTGTTTCACATAATAAATAACAGGGCTAATTGGTAGCATGCTATTAGACAGACCTTGATACTGCATCAGGCTCACATGAGAGACTGATTCAAATGTCTGCTGGATGGAGAATAACCAGCTTGACTCCTGGAAGCCCACCAAAGCCTGCATTTGTGTCCCCTCCGTGGTGCACATGCATCTGCTGGTGGAGGAGCCAGTGGGGTCAGGACGGCACGTGTTGCAGAAATAAAGCCATATGCTGATCTCTCCTCCCCCTCTTCAACATGATAGTGACTGCAGTGGCTTTTCATCCATGAAGGCATACATGCATCATTTATTTATAGCATGTCTGATATATCAAAATATGTCAAATACAAGCCACTGCATCCGGAGTCATCCAAGAAATTGAACTTCAGGGTGTAACCAAGCATGAAATAAGTCAACCAGCACAGTCAAGCTGCACAAGTACCAGTACAGTGACTTCCTCCTCTGACTTCTAGAGTTTAGGTGAAGTCCAGACCAC
Organism: Anser brachyrhynchus; assembly: GCF_964034855.1. NCBI lineage: Eukaryota > Metazoa > Chordata > Aves > Anseriformes > Anatidae > Anser > Anser brachyrhynchus. Next base: position 44,041,774 of record NC_137698.1, on the reverse strand, counting down.
TGTCTTTTCAGTTCATAAACCCGCTGATCCTGATGATGGTTAAAAATGCAACTGCTGACACTAACATGCACTGGTAGCCTTTATAAAGTGCATAGGAATAGCTGTTTCTCCTAAGAATAACTGCTACAGCAAAATCAACTTTAAAGCTGTCTTTGGAATTAAAAAATATTTGGCTGAAGTTTACGCTGATGTCAGTGAAATATCTATGAGTGAGGACTGTTAGCAATAGACGATGGTGAGGCGATGTTTATTGGGGTAATAACCGGTTATAAAAGTAGGGCTGTGGGTGGAGATTGCCAGAACTGAGCCTGGTGGGGAGGGGCAATAGAGAGGAAGTACCTGCCTGGCTCATCCAGGGTGTCATTTTAACACCAGCGTCAATGACCAGCCCTGAGCTGGGCAGGATTGCTCCCACCTTGCTTCTGGTTTATGATCCTTGCATTTTATGCCCTGCAATTTCACAGTGAAGTTGTCTGAAGACAGAAATCATCTCAGGATTAGAAAATCCTCTTTCCAGTCCCAGTTCTTTTTGAACCTTGGTTAGAATACAGAAAACAAATACTTTCTACTTCTTAACCCAAAAAACATCAGTTCAAGCCAAAGGGAAATTAACAATTTTTCCTTCACAGCTGCTATCTTCTTACTCAATGAGACAGCTTTGCTGTTCCAGTCCATTGGGTTTATTATATTTACTTGTTTCCTCGGATTCATTCATTATCACAAGTAACCTCATGTTTACCTCTCAAAGAACACAAAACAAGCTGTCAGAATACCTGGGGAAAATGAATGCTCTGGAACTACAGTGCTCCTGGTGAAATCTTTGCTGGAGCTATATTTACTATTTTGTGAGGCAAGGAACTGGAAAAAGCAAACCACTCCTATAAATCTTTATTTACTTATCTGTCACGTGAGTTTGTACGAAAAATAAAATGATAATAGTATTTAAGGGTGGTGAACCAATTCTTTAACTGATACAAATAGTCATAGATTCTGACTTTTGAATAGCTTCCTTAACAGCTAACGTACATGTCAAAGTCAAATGGTGTGGTAGACCACCTGTGAGCTCATATTTTTGTGCTGACTTAAATTCATCTGTACTATATTTGACCTTAGTTGAAACACCAAGGAAGAAGGAAATTCACCACCACCTGGTCAAAACTTCTGGCTCTGCAACATATCCTATCACTATTCAATTTTCTATGCCATTCACCTTTATGCATCAGGCTTACTCTTTTTTTTTTTTTTTTTTCCTTCTTTATGAAAGTGTAGAAGAAAACATTTTTCTCAGGCCCAGGACAGCTGGTTTTCCTTTTCTGGGAGAACTGCAGGATTTGGTGACCTGAATTATGATGGCATATCTGTAGCTACAAAGAAGAAAGTTTCTAATAATGGCTTCATTTTTATATTGTCTTCTGCAGCATGAATAAAAGATCCATAGCTTCTATTACAATAACAGATATGTTTGCTGAAAGACAAACAAATACCCTTAGTCTGGAAATAATATATATACTAGCAACTCTACAAAATGTTACACTTACTGCATACAAATACTTGATGTTTTGTCTATGATTTGCAAAACAAAACAGTTGTGTTAAAAGAAGAACTGTATTTATTCAGATACTCCTGTATTTTTTTAAAAAAAGTTCCTTCAATATTCAGAGCCATGCACATCTAAAAACAAAGAAGAGAAGTAAACTAGAAAGAAGCTGTCCAATGGCTTCCCAGACTTCATTTTTTAAATCAGCTCCTTGCAACTGGGTGACAAATAATTTATTGTCTGACTGGATTATGCAGATGTTGAAAATACCGTGAGTTTTTTTTTTTTTTTTTTGGTTCCACGGAGTCCTGAGAGGCTGCTTGGGCTCGCCTCCACAGTACTGGGATTTGGCCAGCCTGGCTTTCTTGGCCTCTTTGATGTTCATATGCTCTGCTGGGCTTCCTGGGATTTGCTCCTTCCTGATTAGAACAACTAAGTACTTTCCCAAGCCCATCAATTCCTGGCAGTACTCTGCGCCGTGAGTCACAGGAGGCTAATTGAATCAGTGGTGTTCAATTCCCTCCATCCCAGGAGCTACCCCCAGCCCCGGCAGCCAGCACTGACATCAGGGAATTGCGGCTGAGAGCTGCTGATGGACCGGATATGTAAAGGGGGGGAAAAAAAACAACAACAAAAAAGGATGTTGTGTAAGGAGTGAAACAGTGACAGGTAGGGGACATATGAGCAAAAGTTTACTGCAGAGGATGGAATAACACACATTCATAGAGATGTTCTTTGGGATGTTTTTTTCAGGCTAAGGCAGATTTCCCACCTCCCTGTTCATACTTCTAGATATTCTTTGCTAGCTATGCCTGAGCTTGCTGTATCTCCTGCACCTTGTCCTGTCTCTCCTTGATTCGAACTAGACAGAAGGTTCCACTAGACGTGCCTCTCAGCAGTGACCACTAGCTAACACTCCCAAGAGAGAGGAGCTCTGGCACTGTGCTGGCCACTTTTCCCAGCTCCTGTGGTAGCTGTTACACATCTCAAAGGAAAATAGAAAGCTCCCTGGCCTGGAAACTAAACTGTGCTGAGTCCTCGAGACAGGGATCAGACCACATGTCTCCACCTGCCAGGCAGTGCAGCAACCACAAGGGCAGGAGGTCGTGTTCCTGCTTGCAGGCTCCCCTTTCAGAAGGGAAGTACATCTTGCAACACCTTTGATTGCAGTTTCTGAAGTTTATGGAGGAGCCAAAACATACAAATGTTATAAAACAACAAGAGGAGCTGAACCGTAAGGTTTAGCGTGAGGTTTGCATGGGAGTCGTGTGTCTGGAAAGCAAACAACTTCTGAAGTGTTTTGCAGGGGCGTAAACTTTTAGCACATCTCCTCTTTCTTCTAGAAGGCCTGATTGCAGTGTGCAGGTAGTGGCACAGTTTCTTTGTACCAAAAAGTGCAGAGGAGGAAAAATATGCCAGCTGCGACTGTACGAAGAAAAGCCCTATTGATTTACTTGCAAACACAGCTGTCACTTGCCGGCTGTAGCCAGTAAAGCCAAGCAACAGGACGCGGTACTAAAACACTGCAGGGCGCTTGCACTTTTCTGTGCTTGCAAAGCACTTCACCCTGCTACAGGCCCATAGGGATAAAACAGGACTGTAGGAAAAAGCACAC